>NW_022589713.1:42298187-42446416 GCF_004348235.1 Phoca vitulina
CTTCCTGCTATCTTCTTCTTCTTCTTTTTTTTTAACATATAATGTATTATTTGTTTCAGGGGTACAGGTCTGTGATTCATCAGTCTTACACAATTCACAGCACTCACTATAGCACATACCCTCCCCAATGTCTATCACCCAGCCACCCCATCCCTCCCACCCCCCACCACTCCAGCAACCCTCGGTTAGTTTCCTGAGATTAAGAATTCCTGATATCAGTGAGGTCATATGATACTTGTCTTCCTCTGATTGACTTATTTCGCTTAGCATAACACCCTCTAGTTCCATCTACATCGTTGCAAATGGCAAGATTTTGTTTTTTTGATGGCTGTGTAATATTCCATTGTATATATATACCACAACTTCTTTATCCTGATTCTTAAGCAGACTTTGGGCCATGTAGCCCTCCCTTTCCCCACACTCCCAGAGTAATCAGTGGCAGGCATTCCTGCCTCGAGGATTCTAAGGGTCAACCCTGCCTGTGTTTGCTCTGCTGCTGGCTGGAGGTCAGCCTTCCGGGAGCACTCTAAGTCTGCTGCCACACAACCATCTGCTTTCTCACTTCTAACATGCTGTCAAGTTATCTCTTCTGCTTGACCTAGATGGTTTGTATATTTTAAAAATTCCTTTAAGCTAAAATTGGGGCAACTTAGGGAGATGGTTTAGAGCAGGGACCTTGGAGTTCAGTCGGTTTGCATTCTAGTTCCAGCCCCCTGACTTACTAGCCATGGAAGCTCCTGAATGGTGATCACTTTTCCAAGCCTCAGTTTCCTGCTCTAAAAAAACTGGGAAATTTGTAGGGAAGTTGGGAAAATAGCATCATAATTGGGGTTATATGAGGGTTTCATGAGATGTACACAGTGCATGGTACACACTAAATAGTCAATAAATTCTAGCTAGCATTATCTCAATTATAGCAATAATAATTTTCTTGCTGATTTAATATCTGTATGACATATAATTTTGTGTAGAGTGAAAGCCTGGTGAAGGATGATTTGTCTAAGACTATCTCTTCCCTGGCACTAAAATTGTCTATAAAGGTTACACCCACACACACACAATTTCTATATTGTCTGTTGTGGGCTAATTTAGTACATTCACTTCTGAAGGAATACCTTTCTAAAACCTGTTGAACAAGGAAATAGAGAAATGAATCAGTCATTGGGACATTGCACTGCCTGATCCATAGACACGGTCAGTAATGTTGGTTATTGCTATTAGTAAAAGACTTTGTAAATGCAACATTGAGCACCATTCCTGGCACAGAGTAAGTGATCCGTATGTATTCTCTGAGTTTGATCTGTTTTCCTATTCCTTCTGCTTCCTGGAATATAATTGGCTAGCTCTGTTTTGCTATAATTGACATTTTTAAAACTTTTTAAGTGCTTGTTAGAATACAGTGTGATCCAGAGGATGTTTCTTTTCCCTGGAAGAAAACCTCAAATTCTAGCTTTATGTGATTTAGAATAAGAAACACAAGTCTGAGTGTAATCCATTTGGATTCTAATGAAAGCCAGTGACCAGAACTCATCCTTCAGGAGGTGTTTTGAAGGGTAAATGTAAATAACAGTTCGTATGACTATTTCTTTTCACAAAGGCAGATTTATTTCTGCAGAATTTTATCTACTACAGTGATCTCTGCAAAATGAAATGGGAACTGGCAAAGAAGTCAGTAAATCGCCTAAGCTCTCCCATGAGCTCTGACCTTTAAAGTACTTGTGATTTGGGGTCACTTTTTGTCATTTCACATAGATTTTCCTTCTAGAAATTTCTAATTTATTATCCTAGCAATAAATTCTGGCTTCTTCCAGATGCACTGTCATTTCAATACTGGCTTTCATTTTTTTCCAGCTTCTCTCAAATTTCAGAATCATATGCCAACTTTAAGCCACTTGGCTTTGATAACTCTACATGGCCAGCAAAAAAAATGGTTCAGCTCATCCCTTTCTCATTATTTTTAAATGAAATTCTTAAATAATCTCTTGGCTTAGTTAACTCATTAAAAAAAAACTTTCTTTAAATAAATTCATGTAGATTGAAATACTGAAATCTGATAAAGACAAATTCAAGATTTTATCCAGTTCTTGAAGTTGGCATTTATAAAGAGGGTCAAGTTTAAAGAACCGGTAAGGTCCAACATTGATCACTGCCTCACTTACCTCTTGCCACCATAATGCTATACAACAAACTATCCAGTTGTCAGTGGGCTCTAACAGTAGGTATTTATTTTTCTTTCTTATGTCTGCAAGTCATCGGGGGCCACCCAATTTAAGCTCAGCAAGACTCAGCAGGACTTCACTACAGCTCACGGTTGGGTTCAAGTCTGCTCCATTAATTTTTCATTTTTCTGGGACCACTGACCTACCCATGGGAGTTCTTTCCATGACAGCAACACAGGAAGGCAAGCCCAACCACACAAGCATATTTCACTCTGTTCATGTCACATCTGCCAACACCCCATTGGCCAAAGCAATAACATGGTCAAACACAAAGTTCAAGGGCAGAGAAGTACACACCAACCATGAAGCCAAAATAAGTCACATGACCTAGCCCAACATCAGTGGAGCAGGGCAGTACATTCCTCCCATGGAGGTGTGGTGGGGAGTGTAAATATTTGCTAAACAGTGATTCTTGACCCATGTACCCCAGAAGCTCTGAGAAAAATCCAGATATCTGTTCTTTCAGACTAGTGGTTCTCAAAGTGTGGTCTCTGGACCAGCAACAACAGCACCTGGAAACTGGTTAAAAGGTAAATTCTTGGGCTCCACCCTAGACCTACTCAATCAGACACTCTGAGGTTGGGGTACTCATACACGCAGAGAATACTCTGATTCTTTGATTTTTAATACAGGTGGAACAAGTTTACATTACAGAGGAAAATATTATTTAACATGGCTCAGCTGACCACCAATCACTTTCACCAAAGGAACTCGGCAAATCCCACAGCTGCCTAGCTCTGAATTTTATTCACTCCAAACCTCTTTATGGGAGGCAGAAAGATCCTGAGCATAAACCCTGCTTCACAACTTACCAGTTATGTGACTTTGGGTAAATGACTTACACTCACTGAGTTTCAGTTTACTCAGCTGTAAAACAGGGCATTAAACGTTTCCCTCCTTTGGAAAGAATGTCTGAAGTGTAGGCTTAGGCCTTCGGCCATAGGTGATGAATCCAGAGTTGGCACCTGACCCCAGTGCGACACTCAGATTACCTTTTTGAGAAGTTTGGGATTTTGCAATGAGAAGCACAGTGGTTGGAAGACAGCTGGGCTGAGTCACTCTGATGGCACAGTTTTATTAGAGACATCTAAGGAAATTGCTCTTAGTGCTGAAGCATTTGGATTTTTTGTTGATTCCTCCCCTTCTTCTGGAATCCATGAGATACCATGACTACTTCCAATAAACATCCCCCTCTGCTTAAGCAAATGTGGTAGATTTAAAATATGACCCCCAAATTCTTTGACATTCCCCAAGCCCCCATGTTGAGGGGGAAGCCCAAGCTGCCCACGGAAAAGCCTATATGGAGAGAAACCAACAACCAGCACCGTCTTACCTACCATAGGACTGAACCACTTGGGAAGTAGATCTTCCTGCCTCAGTCCAGCTGTCCCAGTTGATTCCATACAGAACAGAGACAAGCCATCCCTGCTGAACCCACATTGCATATTTGTGAGAAAAGTAAATGATTGCTATTAGTGTAAGCCACTCCTTTTGGCTGCTTATGCAGCCATACACGAATGGAATAACCATAACCAGTAACCAGTAACCACAGCTTTGCTTGTTTTCCTTTCTTTCTTTCCCAGAAGCAGTAGCATAGAAATTAAGCAATTAGATCTGGACTCAGGTTGTCTGGGTCCCAATCCTGCTTTGCCATTTGCTAGGCATGACTTTTGGGCTGGTTGTGACGTTTCTTTACACTTGAATTTTCTCATTTGTCAAATGAGAAGAGAAATAGAAAAACAGTCCCTTATCATCTGGTTGCTGTGAGAATTAAGTGAGATTATGCATGCAGAGTATTTAGTGTAGTTCCAAATCTGCCCAAGTTAGCCTCTCTCATTCTTTTTGATACAGAAATGGGTTTTGGGAATGGGCTGCAAAGTAACAGAGCTTCGCATGTGGAAGCAGCCAAATTGAAGTGGGGTGGGAAGAAGTCGGGGATATTGGCAGGGGCAAATACCATCCATTAAACTACCTCTCTTCATCGACTTGGGGCCGGACCATGTGGCCAGTGGCAAAGCACTTGGGGGCAGACCAGCAAAATATCAGAGTATTTCAGCAGTTGGAGATCATCTATAGACTTGAGTACATGCCTCCAGAAAGAGATAAGCTCCAGACAAGCTAGATTGACCACCTGAAAACAGAGTGACAACAACAGAACAGAGACACTTGCTGCCGATGCTCCGAGGCCATGGGGGGGTCAAATAATCATGCCTTGCTAAATTTCAGAGACTACATTCTCTGCTGCCCCTAAATGAGTGCCCTGATGAACACATGGCCCCTGGAAGAGAGATGCTGGGAGAAGCCTAAGAGGGCAGGGATGCTGATGTTGCACATAACCCAGCACCCTCTGCTAGGTCCCTGGGGACTTTGCCACCACTACACCTCTGGGATCATGGATAAGTCCTCATTGGTTTTGTCTACACTACACGTACCCATGCCCTTGGTCCTTCCTGACAGATCCAGGGGAGAACCCTATCTTGCTCTGTCCACCACATTCTCTGTCCTTGAACTGAAGGATGGAGATCTTCAGATGCTGAGTCATGGTGACATCAGTGCAGTAGAGAGGCTGTCGGCAAACCCGCTGCCTAGTCCATGGCCCTGCGGTTGTTGGCTTCTCCCCTTTCTCCAGCCTTGGGTTAGCTCTCCCTTTTCTCTCTATGGGATCCAGCAGGATTTATCTAGTAATGCCTGCTTTTTATTTAAGCTTCTCTCTTGCTTGCTGCCCTAAGATTTAAAAAGCCAGCAAGACAGCAAACGATACACTCTATGGGCACATGTTGATGGTTCAAAGAGATGATGCATAGTCAAGGTTACCAGCCCTGTGCCTGCACCAAGTAGGTCATGAGGACGCTCTCACTTCAGCCCTTTTCTTCTCTTGGATGCGCTCTGGAGACACACTCGTTACCGCAAGAGGCCAGACTGCTCTGGATCACTGGCCTCTTGCTTCAGGAGCCTGCAGCCCTCTGCCCATCTCATCTACATGCTAATGCAATTGCTGAGCATGACATATGCTAAGCGTGGCTACAAATCCTGGGAGATTTATTATGTTCCTTAGTTCTATAGATCAGGGATGATTTTTTATAAATTCTTGCTTTTGCTGAACAATTTAATATGCCATTGTCTAGGCAACAGAATTTGCCTCAATTAGATTTTCAGGCTAATATGGGGAGGAACTTACCCCTTCCTCTCCAGCAGTATTAGGAAAGGCCATAAGTCCTGCTCAAGAACAAAATTTGCTGCTGCCTTGCAAGGAACTTCAAACCTGACTCTCTTTGGCAGCCGTGCTGTATCCTTCCTTCTGCTCCAGGGCTGGCGTCTTGTTGAGGTGGTTGAGGCTGCCCATGGGAAGGAAGAGCCCACAGCCCCAGTGGGGGGCTGGGCACTGGCCATGCAGAGAGGCCTCCACCGGGGGACATTGACCTTGGAGAATGAATCACCACCCGCTCCAGGGTCTGGTCCTCAGCCGTGTAACCTCAGAAATTCAATCTTTGAAGCCCAGAAGTTATTGGATGCTTGAATCAACATTGCCAATGAGGGACCTGAGATGAGAACAAACCAGAAAGAAAATTCGCTAATTTCAAGCAGACTGGAGTTTCACATCAGTAGGGCGAGCACATTCTGTCCTTGACGGCATCACTCCTCAGGAAGCCAAGTTATCCGATGGTGGCTTGGTGAACGTGAACTTCTCGTGGCTCCAGGCTCTCCCGGGCAGAGGGTGGGCAGGCCCTGCCAATGTTTGGGCTTCTGTGGTTCATCACCTTCATCGAGGGACCCATTCTCCCACAGAGGGTTGATTCTTTTGTGGGCCTGGGACTTGTTCTGGGGTCTCTACACTTCTCTTCACTCCATCATGAGCTGATTCCTGACTTACTCTCAAGACATCCTTAATTTCTTCCTTTCCACACCTGGGGCTCTGTGAGTCACCGTGCAGATGGAATCTTGGTTTTGACTGGACTTGATAGTGGGCAGGAGGCGGGGGTCAAAGTTGACTCAGGTGATAATCTGGGTGACACTCTGGCCAGTGGCACCATCTGGATCAGAGTAATAATAGCCACTGTTTGTAAGAGTGCTGTGCTACAGGCAAGAGAATCACTAGCTCATTTAATCTTCCCAAGTACCTACAAGGAAAGTATATTTCCCAATTGGTTGAATAGCAACTTTGATAAATTTACTTGGTTTGTCTAATTATTTAGTTTTAATTGACCAGTTTTCATTTTGTGCTTGTAACAACATTTACACAGAGCATTCATTGTGTCCTTGCTCCCACTTCCTCTGCTGCTGCTGGGGCCTAAGGGTGGAGAGAGGGGAAATGGAGGGAGAGAAAGAAGTATAATATATTTTTTAATAAGGAGAATTTTTATGAGCGTATTCTTCACTCATGTTTCCTTATTCATAAGGTTAACGTATTTAGGAGTCTTTATAATAAAGAACACAGTCCCACGAATGTATTCTCTTTATGCCCCCCACCCCCACCAGCCTGCCTCTCTTTTGTCACCTTTCTCCCTGTCAACCTGCCCCACTGCTCTGTCTTGGCACCTCAGTCTCCAGTTGTGGCAGTAGAGAGTGGGGGCGGGGGGGTGGTTTCCGTGGGGAGAGACAATAGTTCATTATTCCATAAAATCCTGTTATGGAGCCAAGATGAACCGATCAATGAAAACAGAACACTTCAAAAGATCTAACGATGTAGTGAATTGCTCATTTGGCAGACTGGGTCTCAGTGTTTGGGTGACCTGGTCATTTGGCTTAGCTTTTGGTTAACTATCCAGATGAAGTGACCTGGAGGCATCTTCCAAATGAGGAAGCAGAGGCTGGAGAAGCAATAACACATTTTAGATCTACAATTTAAAAAGGCTTGTTTGGGGGCACCTGGGTGCCTCAGTCAGTTAAGCGTTCGACTCTTGGTCTTGGCTCAGTCATGATCTCAGGGTCATGAGATGGAGCCCTGTATCAGGCTCTGTGCTCAGCATGGAATCTGCTTAGATTCTCTCTCCCTCTGCCTCTCCTATCTCTAAAATAAATAAATAAATCTTAAAAAAAAAATAAAAAGACTTGTCTGAAGGTGAGTTGGTGTCTTTGTGCCATTCAACAAGACAAGAGCACAGAAGAGAGGACAGGATAAAACCCAGGATGGTTTCCCTGTGTCTCTGAAGAACTGTATGGGGGGGTGATGGTGGTGGTATTTGATTTTCAAGTGTCAAAAATGTAAATGCCTGAAGAGGCCAAGAAAAGTGAGGAAACAATTAGCAGGATAAAGGAATTAGAAAAATCTAATTAACTTAAAAAAGAAAAACCACCAAAACAGAGCAAAATGTGATGCTACATGGACCCATGATTTGGCACTAATGACAGGGAGGCAGGAGGGACAGGTGGGGACTGCAGTGAACTCAAGAGGGAGCTCCCATCAGTGTTACAGATCCTTTGATTTTTCCAAAAGAGCTGGAAATCTTAATTTTGATATCAAATCTCCCAAGTTGTAAGTGTAACTTAACTTCAAATTACTGTACCACACCATGTAGGCCAGTCTAAGCAAATCTGGAGGCTGGATCTGGTGTATACATTTGCAGCTATGACAATTAGCATGGAGCCATCACCAAACCTGGAAGCTGAGTCAAAACCATGGATTCCATGTGGCTGTGGGGGTCTACAAATTCTGATTATGATGAAGAAGTCAAGAAATGATCTCAGTGCTTCCAAGAATAACATTTTACCACCAAAAGGAAATCAGTTTCAAATACATCACCTGGTACAGGGTGTGAAGAATTTAAAGAGCAGGCTTTGAAAGCAGAAATCTGGTGCTGAATCCCAGCCCTACCTGCTGTGCAACCTTGAGCAAATCAATTAACCTCTTGGTGCCTTTATTTCCTCCTATCCAATTCTTGTGAGGCTTCAATGCAATAAGATATGAAAATCTACATAAGCGGCAGATAGGAGGCTCTCAACAAAAGGTAATCATGGTAATTGTTATCAGTACATATATTTATAAACTCCAAAGAAAGCTCTAATGGAAATTGGCTGCTAAAAGTTTTTTTTGTGGGTAATTTTTCTGTGAGGTTGGCGACACACTTTGATATTTTTCTCACTCCATTATGTTTACATTGGAAGTCACAAAGCCTAGCACCTTTTTGTAATTCTATCAGAAAAGCATTCAGGCAACTCAAATAATCCATTCAAACCCAAACCCTGTGGGAATTTCTGACACTTGACTTACAAAGCATAAGGCATCTCCAAATACTTCTATCTGTTGGCCATTAAGGGAGGTTGTGTCTTGGGAGGATTCACACAGAATTCAGCTCCTCTCTCATGCATAGGGCTCCTTCATTCTGTCCATCTCTTATTGTGCGATTCAGCTTAGCCCAGGTTGAAATCACTGCATTTGATGAGCCAAGTGCTCGTCCCCTACATAATTCTCTCAGGACCTGCGTGTGTGTGTACGTGCATGCGCGCGCGCGCACACACACACACACACACACACACACACACACTCTTACCCAGCACTCAGTACCAGGTCTTTAGCTTTAGCCCTAGTATGGGAGTAGGGGAGGGTATATGTGGGAAACAGGGACCCCTATGTTTTGAATGAATGAGAAAGGCTCTCAATGCAATCCCAAATTGCCCTGGGTCATGCTAACAGAGAGAAATCTGACCTGCCTCACAGTGTAACCAACACCCAGGAATGTGGAGCTTGGGCTTCCAGGACAGTTGATGGCAAATGTCCAGGACTCCTAACATCATTTCCAACTCACTCCCCACCTCCAAAGGTTACCTGCATCAGCTCCTGACTTTTAGGTTTGGCATCCTGATTCTAGCCCAAGCTCAGACCTGATGTGACAGATTCAGCTTCTCCTGATGAGATTTGGGCCCTTGTAGCAGATGCTGTGGGGGCTCCACTTTGACCATTCCCTTGCACGTGGACCCCATGATGTCCAGTTTCCAGCAGGTGCAACTTGCTGCCTGAAGAAGGTTCTCTCTGGCTACTTAATCCCACTGAGCTGGCACCAAGAGCAAGCTGTGCTGGGCGGTTAATCCTCACCCCCCAGCAGCTCTCAATCAATGATGGATGGGAATTGAGGTGAATAAATACTCCAACCTCCTCGCCCTCTGCAGGAGAGACAACTCTGAAGTGTGTTCTACCCTGTGTCCCAGAGGTCCCGGGTGGGGCTGAACTTCAAATGCTCACAGGGGTAACCTACATGTTAGAGTACCCAGTATCGCTTATCATCCCTTTTTCTGACACATTCCCTGCCCTCATACTGATGTTTTCTAGGATCACCTCCCAAATAAGCTTGACTCAGGGTCTGCTTCTGGGGTAGCCCAATCTAAGACAGCTTTCTTCCTTATCATACAGAGTAAGATAATACTCACTAACCACCTGATTGTGTCAGACACAATATTTACCTCATCTTACCTCCCCAAGATAGATACCATTTTTACTCCCACCATACAAATGAGAAAAATGAGACCACAGGGCCAGCAAGGGGCAAAGCCAGGATTTGAACTCAGATCTTTCTGGCTCCAAAAGTTCTGCCTGCCCCATCACATGACACTCACCTGGTTCCTTCCAACCTGGATCCCTCTCCTGCCTACTCAAGCCTTGGCTACAAGCACAGAAGTAGGCATGGCTGACCAGTTACTGTGACACCAATCATCGCCACAAGTAAAAGAGCAGGAAATTGTAATTCAGGCACAGAGTGTACCAAGACAGCTGGCTCCAGCCCACAGAGGCAGGCAGCATTATTATTTTAAGAATCCTCCCGGGCACGGAAGAGCAGCCTTTGTGTCTGTGGAGGTTGGTACAGGGATGGCGATGTCCTCCCCATCAACAGGCTGTGTAGGAAGACCCATGGAAAATGGAAAAACCCAGCTTGGACCCTTTCTGGTCTGCTACTCCTTGTAAGAAATAGAGGACTTACAATCTGGAGATCTGGCTTCCAGTTCTCAACCGTCTGTGTAAGTTTTGGCTTCTTGCTTCCCCACACTAGACCTCATTTCATGGGTTACATGTACTGGATCTATGATGGTCCCATCAACTGCAGCAGGCCAAGTGAATTTTAAGGGCTGGATGCTTCATTTGGAAGTTTTCCTCCAACGTTTGGCCTTTGGCTAACCCCAGATCCAACTTCATCTTTGATAAGGTAAATAAGATGATAGTCGTGTCCCATTTTGGGTTCAAAGGAAACATGTCACTGGCCAAAATTATATTTCTACTATGTGCTTATTCTGGCCTGAAATTCTAGAAAAGATGGACATTTGTTCATGCCTGCATTCAAATAACCAATAATACCTTAGAGCATAACTTTGTTCTGGACCCTGAGCTTGGCACCGTGGGTTCAAAAATAGATAATACAAAGCTGTGACCCCATGTGTCAGGAAATACTGGAAAGCCACTAGCAGGAATGAGTATGAAGGAAAAGAACCTGGACTCTCTCTGCTTCCCCTGAGAGATGGCCTCAGTGAGTCCCCCTCTGGTGGGGAATAAACTATAGCAGCACTGTCAAGGAAGGTAAGCTCCATCTGGACTAGGGACAATTGCTTCTAGTATGGCAGAGGGGAAAATGTCTCCCAGGAGAATGAGGGAAGGCTTCATAGAGGAGATTGTGTTTGAGTGGAGCCTTGAAAGGGGCGCAGGACTTCAGCCGATGGAGATGGGAAGAGGATGTTCCACGCAAAGCAAATGTATGCAAAGTCCCCCAGACATCGTCCAGGGCACAAATTGTTTCAGTTGGATGCCACAGAGGCCATCTGAAAAGAAAAGGATAAGGGGGAAGGAGGACTGGAATAAACTACTCGATCATATGAGAAAGCTTCTGAATTCAGACCAGAGATTCAGTAAGGAATTGGTAGATGAGCCCTAAAGGTTCTGAGTTACAAGCCACAGGAATCAATTCCAACTAACTTTAGCCAAGAGAAAACTTTATTAGAAGGGTACGATAAAGCTCATAGAATTGAAGGAAAAGCTGATCCAACCAGATTTTGGAAAATACAGAGACCAGGAAATCTAGAAGGATATAGTGATAGTCATGAACAGTGTAATAGTCAGCAATTGCAGTAATAAAGCAGCCTAACAAATAGTCCTCAAAGCTCAGTGACTTACAACCAGAAACCTTTTGTTTTTCTTGTTCATGGGCCTGAGGGTTGGCTGGGTTGGCTCTATTTCAGGCTACAGGCAAGTTTAGGTGTGCAATACATGTCTCCTCATTCTTGGACCAGTGGCTACCTGGGGCTTATCTTTTCATAACAGGGGGTAGAAGAGCAAGCCAAACCACTGAAGAACATTTAAGGTCCCTGCTCCTGTCCAGTAATGCTGAATAATAGTCCCTTGGCCAGAGCAAGTCCTATGGAGAAAGAGAAGGAAAAATAAGAAGGAATGGGAATCCATAATGGATGTGTAAGTGTCTGTGTGTATGTGTGTGTGTTTGGGGGGTGGATTGTTTCAAGATACTATAACTAGTAAATAGGGACAGTCTGCCAGTAAGATTACAACACTGGAGGCCAGAAGTTTCTGCCTCCCTCAGAAACTCAGTGAATCCAGCTTTTCCCCACTTGTGGCCACACATCTCTTTCTAATGATGGACGATGGATGATGGATGCAGAACACCCTGGAGGTGTTAATATAACCCTTAACCTCACAGTGTGGGAGCCCCTTGAGAGGTTTTTACACATTCTTACTCAGACCCAAATGATAAAACTGACTCCACAGGGAGAAGCCCTCATGGCCAAATTCTTGAGTGAAGAATTGAACTCTGTGGCCTCCCAGTACTGACCACTGAGGATGATCAGGGATCCCAAGAGATGAAGCTACCTATCTCAGAAACTCAGGGAGTAAGAAATATGGGAGCACTCACCTTCTTGTCACCCCTCAGGCTGGGGAGCAAAGCCTCCAGAGGTTGTACCTGAAACCATCCCTCACCCCAACTCTGCGAACCTGGGGTTCCAGCACATCTGGTTATGACATCTCACTAGGTGCTCTGCCTCTGGCTGGTCTTTAGTTCAAAGCTAAAACTTTTCATTCCAACTGGTGATTTTCCTCTCTTGGCCATGCTGAGGCTCATGTTTCTATAAGCAGAGCCCTGGTTGCTAGGTGACATCCTGGCTCCCGGTTCTGGAGGCTGCCGAGGCAGAAATGAACCGAAG
Source organism: Phoca vitulina (assembly GCF_004348235.1). Classification (NCBI taxonomy): domain Eukaryota; kingdom Metazoa; phylum Chordata; class Mammalia; order Carnivora; family Phocidae; genus Phoca; species Phoca vitulina. The sequence goes on from NW_022589713.1 coordinate 42,310,538, forward strand.
AGATTTGAAGCTTCCACTTTGAAGACAGAATATGAAACCTAAAAGAGGAGATAAGACCCTAACTTAATTGAAGGGTTATATAACAACCAGACATGGTTCTCATGTCCTCCCTGCCACCCTGCCAAGACCAGTGGGATATATTTAAATGTATTTTTTCAAAATAGGAAGAAAACTAGGAAGTTGAACTGATAAATATAGTTGGCTCTTTTGATTGGGAGAGGAAACTTCTAATTACATCGCTTTTCTAAGCTCCATCAATCAGATCTACACCTTCATTAGCCTCTGAGTCATTAGTGGAACTTATTAAAACAATTAGATCTGCAGCCATCAGCATTTCTGACAGCTGCATCGGAGATTTAAACTTTTCATTAAAATTGGATGGAGCCTCTTGCAAATCAATAAAGAATAGATGAGCATTCTAAGTAAAAAATGAGCAAAGAACGTGAATAGACAATTCACCAAAGAACCATGAGTGGCCAATAAACAAATGAAAACATTTCCAAACTCAATAGCAACTGCGAAAATACATTAGAACAATCATGATAAAGCATTTTTAGTCTATTAAACAACAAGTATTCTTTAAATGATATTATACAGGATAATATACCGTAAATCTGCTATTTTGACGCACTACTGGTTGAAATGCAGTTAAAGGAGACCTTTCTGGAAAGTAGTTTGGCCACATATTGAAAGCCTTAAACATAGACACAACTTCCGGCCAAGCCATGTGGTGTCCTTATTCACAAAGATGTTCACATAGCATTATTTATAAAAAGGGAGAAATTTGAAAAAAATATGTATCTAACAAAGCAAAAAGAAATCATTTAATTACACGCAAACATACTCTCAAGATGGGAAAGGAAAAAAGCAGGTTCTAAAGTCAGATACACTTTATGAGTCCATTTTTGTAAGATGAAAAAGAAAACTGTTTATGCTTCTATAGAATGCTATTAGCTGGGGGTTCCCAAACTTTCTTGATTCATGGAACCTTTAGTGCCTCAGGAGTTCTTTTATGGAGCCCCTGGATACTGCCTCCCACCCTGAATAAAAACCTGACAATTTGGTTTATTAAGTAGTTGGGTCCAAACAATTAACAGTAGTAGTTTGTACAGTGTGGGACAGACGTTGCTATGTTTCTGTTGGGTGTTTAAAACACCCGCTGGCAAGAGTTGCATGAATTTCATCTGCCTGGCATGCAGTAGGTGCTTCATAAATGCTTGTTGATTTGAACATCTCCTTCAGGAAAGGGGGGGGAGGCTGTGTCATAGAGGGATTTACATTTGTTATTATCACATTCCTTGGGAACACGGTTACTCTTGGCATACCCAACTTCTATTGGAAGGTTATGGGTCCTGCTAGGGGTCAGGTGTGGAGCTGACTTTCCCCTGGGGGTATGTATGTGGGGGCACCTTATGGGGTCTTTGGGGCAACCAGCCCTTCAGCATGGGCCTGGAGAAGCACTGACTATTTCTGAGAGTGACTAGCTAGCTAGAAGGGGCTGAGTGCTGGGACACGAGGCATCATGTCCACTCACAAGCCGTGCACAACGTGTTGCTGTCTGCTCACTCAGCAAATGATGACCAGGCACCTACTGCAGACACGGCCCCACACCAAGAACTAGAAAATTGGCAGGTGGGGTTTGAATCTTGAAGGGGGAGACACATACACAGCAACTCTAAGACGTCAGGCCCCAGCTGCTGGGACAGAGGGGTGAACAAAGCCCTCTGGGGACCAAGGTAAGTGACAGGGGAGAGTCCAGAGGAAGGAGGGGACTAGTTTGGCATGATAGGTAATAGAGAGTCTTCCACATGAAGAGGGAGAGAAGAAGGGGAAGAGGGAGGAGAAAGGTCCCAGGCTAGAGAACAGCAGGAACAAAGTCAGGAGTGTGAGGCATGTTGAGGAGGGAGGGTCCCAGTGTAGCAACAGCACAGCTTCTGCCTGGCGTCCCCCCCATGTTACCCCCTACCCTGGAGGTGTGTCCAGGGAAGAAAGATGGCCCCAGGCCTACTCAGTGCTCGCTGCTCTGCTGAGTCCTGGGCAATGGGCAGTGGCTTATAAAGGTGGAATCCTGTGAGCTAGATTCCAAAAGGGTGTCAGGTCAAAGCGTTGACATATGGGAGACACATTCTAGAAGCTCTCAATCCAGAAGGTCCCCAACCCAGAAGCATTTCCTGGAGGAGCTGAGACAAGCCTCCAGGGACAGGCTACGAGGGACACGGCATCTCTACTCCCCACCCCACCCCCTCAGTACGGACAAACAGGGCCCTTTGTCAAGTGTCTCCTGGAGAGAAAAGTGTCCTTTCCCCACCACTCCTTGTTCTCCTCCCACAATAGCCTCCCCCCAGCAGAGCAACCTCTAAAAAACTAGGTACGTTTAATTAAACAGAATGAAATCTTCCCAGTTTATATGGAACGGGGATTTGACGGATAAGGAATCGAAGTAGCTCTTTGTGTACTTATTAACTTTTAAATTAACTTTTTCATTATTTCAATATATAATATACACTTACTACAGAAAATTAGAAAAATGCCAACAGGTAAATGAGAAAAAATTAAAGCACTGCATTTCTACCATTCACAGACTAGTGATGTAACTTCGGTCCAGAGCATACCCTTTGTGGAGGATTAAATTATTGGTCCCGATTCTCCACCCCCCTGTAGTAGTATTAAATGTCCACACCTTGTCATGGCCTCATAGCAGGTGGGCTAAACTACCCTGCCCCTTGGTTTCAGACCTTGCTTCGGGGGTGTGAGCAGACATGACTCCATCAATGGCTTGAGGTGTGCTCATGGGGCAGAGTTTTCCAATTTACACTCTTGCCTTTCACCAAGAGAGGGACGTGCCTCAGGTAGGCGTAGGAGGAGGAGAAACACATGGATTAGCCCCGGCCTTAGCCTGAAGTCCCACCAAGGTCGACCCAGATAATCCCAGATGACTTGCGAAAGAGAATAAGGAATAAATGCTGATTATTGCACACCACTGAAATGTTCGGGTTGTTTTGTGCATTATTGTGGCAACTAATGACCCATATGCTCTTCGAGATCTTTTTCTATACACAATTTTTAATCAAAATGAGATCATACTGTACAGTTTTGTGGGCCACTTGTTTTGATTCTTATACTTAGATAAATTTTTATTTTATCTAACACTCAAACCATACCCCAATTTTCCAATTGACAAAGAAAATATCCTTTACAGCTGGTTTATCCAAACCAGTTTCAAATCAAGGCTCTGACACTGCATCTGATTATGTTCTTAAATTTCTTTTAACTGAGCACAGTCCCCTTGGGGATGACAGTGGCATGTTGAAGTTGAACATTTTGGCTGGAGTACGCCATAGGTGATGCTGCGTGCTTCAGACCGCTTTGGGAGACCTTAATGTCTGGATGACCCTTTTGCCAAGCTCTCACATACGAGATAAGTCAAAGCCAAGGCTAAGGCCTGACTGATTGGATCAGTAACGGTACAAGCCCGTTTAGATTTAGACAGGCTTCCTTATGCAGGCAGTGAAAGGAAGTATGCCAAAGGTGCCAGCCTGCCATGATCCTTGTCCACATAGCAAAAGGGACGACGCTGAAACCACAGGGGCAGGTGACGGTGTGGTTGGCAGACCAGCCAAGGACCGACTGCAGCTGAGCAGGGGTGCAAGCTGCACCAGTGTTCGGAGGCAGGGGGCAGCAGGGGTGGAGCAGAAGGCCCCATTCCTCAGCAGAACCTGGGAGGCAAGGAGAAAGTCTTGCACGACAGCCTCCCCGGGGAGATGGGGAGGCCAGTGGGAGATGGCCTCATCGCCGCTCCCTACAAGCCTCTCATCCTGTGTTCTGAGATCACAGGATGTTCTGCCAAGACCAGATTGGCTGCCGCTCAAGCCTTTGCCTGTGTGGGTACATTCAAGGTCACCATGACTCTCCACAGAGCAGTCTTCCTACACCTTCCTGAACGATCCTAAGGTTGCCTGTCAAGTGAAGTTGATGAAGGTCTGAATCCCCCACTAAAATGATCTGTGTGATGATCCTACGGCACTTTATGAATGTTCAGTTCCCCATCAACCATTCATCTGAAGAAGGTAGCAACAATGAGTAAAACGTGCCTAATCAACCATTGTAATAGTGTTGGTGAAACAATGATGTGCCCTTCCTTCTGCATCTGTTGGCTGGCATTCTCCTGGGAAGTAAGCTTTCCTTCTGCCCTGGAGGCTCTCTGGGGCCTTGAAATTTAGTTCCTATTGAAAATGGGTGATTGATGCTTGATTTTTATGAAGGCATATTCCAATTTTTATTATTAAAAAATTAAAAAATACACAAAAGTTGAAAGAATAGTACTGTGAACACTCCTCTCCTCACCACTCAGATGGAAAACTGTCAACATTTACTGTATTTGCTTTACCTCTGTGTGTATATATTTGATTTTTGTTGAAAGTAAATTTCAGACATCATGATACTTCACTCCTTATTATTTCAGCAAGCATTTCCTCAGAATAAGGATATTTTGTTCCATAAACACAATGTCCTTATAACTCCTAAAATAATTAACATTAATCTCCAATATTATATTCATAATATAAATATATATAGCCCAACATTAGACTCAAATTAAAACTTCCCCCACTGTCCCCCAAATGTCTTTTATATCTTTTTTTAAACAAAACAAAACGAGAATCAGATCAAATGTCATGCATTACATTGACTGTGTCTGTTTACTCTATTTTAGTCTAGATAATCCTCTTCTTTTTCTCCAATGGCATTGGTTTTTTTAAGAGACTAGGCTGGCTGTCTTGTAGACTGTCTGAAATTCTGGATTAATGTCACTGGCTTCTTTATGGGCCATGTGACTTCCACTTTCGTGGATTTCTTTCAGATCCAGATTACATCCAAATGCTTGATTGGATCCAACTTAAATATTTGTGGCATCCACAGGTAATGTTACATCCATCATACTGCATCTTTTCAGGAGACACATAATGTCAGGTTGTGGCACTGTGAGGGGTGCTGCGTTTAGGTTAGTGATGCCTGTTTAGGTTAGCAGTTGACGATGTAGGTTAGCGATGACCAGATTTCTCCATTGTAAAAGCATGTTTCCCCTTTGGGATTAGGAAGTAATCTCTGGGGTGATCCATTGGCACAGTGTGAGTGTGTGTTCTCCAACAGCCTATCACCAGTTGGGTGAAGCAGCCAAGAATAATGGTCCGGCCACATGACAAGGGAGGCACACGCTGTAGGGAGGCATCTACAGGCAAAGGACACCGAGGACTGCCAGCCCCCACCAGCAGCTGGAAGAGGCAAGGAAGGATTCTCTCTACAGGTTTCAGAGGGAGCACGGCCTTGCCGACACCTTCATTTCCCACTTCTGGCCTCCAGAGCTCAGGGAAACAGTGTCCTCTAGAAGAAAGAATGTTGCATCGGGAGTCAAAGATCTGGAGTCCAACCTTCTTACCAGCAGGCCATCTTGGGGTCTCTGTCTCCTGGTCTATGAAATGGAGCCTACACTTGTCACACCTCCTTCAGAGATAGGGTTGGAAGGACAACTACCTATGCGTGTGTCAGAAGGGGACATTGTTTTCGCAGGAAGTACGTAAACCAATAATGGCTAAAGATGAATCAGTAATTATATAGGCGGTTGCAAAATGATGATTTGCTCTTCTTCTCTGTTTATTACCTGACATTTTTTCTGTAAGGAACAGCCTTCTCTCGTCAACTAGGGATGAACTAAAGTTCCTACGCACACACACACAAAAGCAGAGTAAATGTCTTTTTTGTCCTTTATCAATTTTCAGAATAAGGACTTAATATATTAGTTATCTCCAATGATGGCAATTGAATTTTTTCTTTTTTCCCCCTCTTTTTTCTTTTTTTTATTATGTTATGTTAATCACCATACATTACATCATTAGTTTTTGATGTAGTGTTCCATGATTCATTGTTCGCATATAACACCCAGTGCTCCATGCAGTACGTGCCCTCTTTAATACCCATCACCAGGCTAACCCATCCTCCCACTCCCCTCCCCTCTAGAACCCTCAGTTTGTTTCTCAGAGTCCATAGTCTCTCATGGTTTGTCTCCCCCTCCGATTTACCCCCCTTCATTCTTCCCTTCCTGCTATCTTCTTCTTCTTCTTCTTCTTTTTTTTTTTAACATGTTATGTATTATTTGTTTCAGAGGTACAGGTCTGTGATTCAACACTCTTACACAATTCACAGTGCTCACCACAGCACATACCCTCCCCAATGTCTATCACCCAGCCACCCCATCCCTCCCATGCCCCCACCACTCCAGCAACCCTCAGTTTGTTTCCTGAGATTAAGAATTCCTCATATCAATGAGGTCATATGATACATGTCTGTCTCTGATTGACTTATTTCGCTTAGCATAATACCCTCCAGTTCCATCCACATTGTTGCAAATGGCAAGATTTCATTCCTTTTGATGGCTGCATAATATTCATTGTATATATATACCACTTCTTCTTTATCCATTCATCTGTCGATGGACATCTTGGCTCTTTCCATAGTTTGGGTATTGTGGACATTGCTGCTATAAACATCAGGGCGCACGTACCCCTTCGGATCCCTACATTTGTATCTTTGGGGTAAATACCCAGTAGGGCAATTGCTGGGTCATAGGGTAGCTCTATTTTCAACTTTTTGAGGAACCTCCATACTGTTTTCCAGAGTGGCTGCACCAGCTTGCATTCCCACCAACAGTGTAAGAGAGTTCCCCTTTCCCCGCATCCCCGCCAACATCTGTCATTTCCTGACTTGTTAATTTTAGCCATTCTGACTGGTGTGAGGTGGTATCTCATTGAGGTTTTGATTTGGATTTCCCTGACGCCGAGCGATGTTGAGCACTTTTTCACGTGTCTGTTGACCATTTGGATGTCTTTGGAAAAATGTCTGTTCATGTCTTCTGCCCATTTCTTGATTGGATCATTTGTTCTTTGGGTGTTGAGTTTAAGAAGTTCTTTATAGATTTTGGATACTAGCCCTTTATCTGATATGTCATTTGCAAATACCTTCTCCCATTCTGTCGGTTGTCTTTTGGTTTTGTTGACTGTTTCCTTTGCTGTGCAAAAGCTTTTTATCTTGATGAAGTCCCAATAGTTCATTTTTGCCCTTGCTTTCCTTGCCTTTGGCGATGTTTCTAGGAAGAAGTTGCTGCGGCTGAGGTCGAAGAGGTTGCTGCCTGTGTTCTCCTTTAGGATGTTGATGGACTCCTGTCTCACATTTAGGTCTTTCAACCATTTGGAGTCTATTTCTGTGTGTGGTGTACGGAAATGGTCCAGTTTCATTCTTCTGCATGTGGCTGTCCAATTTTCCCAACACCATTTGTTGAAGAGACTGTCTTTTTTCCATTGGACATTCTTTCCTGCTTTGTCGAAGATTAGTTGACCAAAGAGTTGAGGGTCCATTTCTGGGCTCTCTATTCTGTTCCATTGATCTATGTGTCTGTTTTTGTGCCAGTACCATACTGTCTTGATGATTACAGCTTTGTAATAGAGCTTGAAGTCTGGAATTTTGACACCACCAGCTTTTCTTTTCTTTTTCAACATTCCTCTGGCTATTCGGGGTCTTTTCTGGTTTCATACAAATTTTAGGATTATTTGCTCTATTTCTTTGAAAAAAGTGGATGGTATTTTGATGGGGATTGCATTGAATGTGTAGATTGCTCTAGGTAGCATTGACATCTTCACAATATTTGTTCTTCCAATCCATGAGCATGGAACGTTTTTCCATTTCTTTGTGTCTTCCTCAATTCCTTTCATGAGTATTTTATAGTTTTCTGAGTACAGATCCTTTGCCTCTTTGGTTAGATTTATTCCTAGGTATCTTATGGTTTTGGGTGCAATTGTAAATGGGATCGACTCCTTAATTTCTCTTTCTTCTGTCTTGTTGTTGGTGTATAGGAATGCCACTGATTTCTGTGCATTGATTTTATATCCTGCCACTTTACTGAATTCCTTTATGAGTTCTAGCAGTTTTGGGGTGGAGTCTTTTGGGCTTTCCACATGAAGTGTCATATCATCTGCAAAGAGTGAGAGTTTGACTTCTTCTTTGCCGATTTGGATGCCTTTGATTTCTTTTTGTTGTCTGATTGCTGTGGCTAGGACTTCTAATACTATGTTGAATAGCAGTGGTGATAGTGGACATCCCTGCCGTGTTCCTGACCTTATGGGGAAAGCTCTCAGTTTTTCCCCATTGAGAATGATATTCGCTGTGGGTTTTTCATAGATGGCTTTTATGATATTGGGGTATGTACCCTCTATCCCTATACTCTGAAGAGTTTTGATCAAGAAAGGATGCTGTACTTTGTCAAATGCTTTTTCTGCATCTGTTGAGAGGCTCATATGGTTCTTGTTCTTTCTTTTATTAATGTATTGTATCACATTGATTGATTTGCAGATGTTGAACCAAACTTGCAGCCCAGGGATAAATCCCACTTGGTCGTGGTGAATAATCCTTTTAATGTACTGTTGGATCCTATTGGCTAGTATTTTGGTGAGAATTTTTGCATCCATGTTCATCAGGGATATTTGTCTGTAATTCTCCTTTTTGTTGGGATGTTTGTCTGGTTATGGGATCAAGGTAATGGTGGCCTCATAAAACGAGTTTGGAAGTTTTCCTTCCATTTCTACTTTTTGGAACAGTTTCAGAAGAATAGGTATTAATTCTTTAAATGTTTGGTAGAATTCCCCTGGGAAGCCATCTGGCCCTGGGCTTTTGTTTGTTGGGAAATTTTTGATGACTGCTTCAATTTCCTTAGTGGTTATAGGTCTGTTCAGGTTTTCTATTTCTTCCTGGTTCAGTTTTGGTAGTTGATACATCTCTAGGAATGCATCCATTTCTTCCAGGTTATCTAATTTGCTGGCATAGAGTTGCTCATAATATGTTCTTATAATTGTTTGTATTTCTTTGGTGTTGGTTGTGATCTCTCCTCTTTCATTCATGATTTTGTTGATTTGGGTCATTTCTCTTTTCTTTTTGATAAGTCTGGCCAAGGGTTTATCAATCTTGTTAATTCTTTCAAAGAACCAGCTCCTAGTTTCATTGATCTGTTCTACTGTTCTTTTGGTTTCTATTTCATTGATTTCTGCTCTGATCTTTATTATTTCTCTTCTCCTGCTGGGTTTAGGCTTTATTTGCTGTTCTTTCTCCAGCTCCTTTAGGCGTAGGGTTAGGTTGTGTATTTGAGACCTTTCTCGTTTCTTGAGAAAGGCTTGTATTGCTATATACTTTCCTCTTAGGACTGCCTTTGCTGCATCCCAAAGATTTCGAACAGTTGTGTTTTCATTTTCATTGGTTTCCATGAATTTTTTTAATTCTTCTTTAATTTCCTGGTTGACCCACTCATTCTTTAGTAGGTTGCTCTTTAGCCCCCATGTATTTGAGTTCTTTCCAACTTTCCTCTTGTGATTGAGTTCTAGTTTCAAAACATTGTGGTCTGAAAATATGCAGGGAGTAATCCCAATCTTCTGGTACTGGTTGAGACCTGATTTGTGACCTAGGATGTGATCTATTCTGGAGAATGTTCCATGGGCACTAGAGAAGAATGTGTATTCTGTTGCTTTGGGATGGAATGTTCTGAATATATCTGTGAAGTCCATTTGGTCCAGTGTGTCATTTAAAGTCTCTATTTCCTTGTTGATCTTTTGCTTAGATGATCTGTCCATTTCAGTGAGGTGGGTGTTACAGTCCCCCACTATAATTGTATTGTTGTTGATGTGTTTCTTGCTTTTGTTATTAATTGGCTTATATAATTAGCTGCTCCCATGTTAGGGGCATAGATATTTACAATTGTTAGATCTTCTTGTTGGATAGACCCTTTAAGTAGGATATAGTGTCCTCCCTCATCTCTTATTATAGTCTTTGGTTTAAAATCTAATTTGTCTGATATAAGGATTGCCACCCCAGCTTTCTTTTGGTGTCCATTAGCATGGTAAATGGTTTTCCACCCCCTCACTTTCAATCTGGGGATGTCTTTGGGTCTAAAATGAGTCTCTTGCAGACAGCATATTGATGGGTCTTGTTTTTTTATCCAATGTGATAGCCTGTGTCTTCTGATTGGGGCATTTAGCCCATTTACATTCAGGGTAACTATTGAAAGATAGGAATTTAGTGCCATTGTACTGCTTGTAAGGTGACTATTACTGTATATTGTCTGTGTTCCTTTCTGGCCTATGTTACTTTTGGGCTCTCTCTTTGCTTAGAGGACCCCTTTCAATATTTCTTATAGGGCTGGTTTTGTGTTTGCAAATTCCTTTAGTTTTCATTTGTCCTGGAAGCTTTTTATCTCTCCTTCTATTTTCAATGACAGCCTAGCTGGATATAGTATTCTTGGCTGCATATTTTTCTCATTTAGTGCTCTGAATATATCCTGCCAGTCCTTTCTGGCCTGCCAGGTCTCTGTGGATAGGTCTGTTGCCAATCTAATGTTTCTACCATTGTAGGTTACATATCTCTTCTCCCGAGCTGCTTTCAGGATTTTCTCTTTGTCTGTGAGACTCATAAGTTTTACTATTAGATGTCGGGGCATTGACCTATTTTTATTGATTTTGAGGGGGTTCTCTGTGCCTCCTGGATTTTGATGCCTGTTTCCTTCCCCAAATTAGGGAAGTTCTCTGCTCTAATTTGCTCCTATATAATTTCTGCCCCTCTCTCTCTTTCTTCTTCTGGGATCCCAATTATTCTAATATTGTTTCATCTTATGGTATCACATATCTCTCAAATTCTGCCCTCATGATCCAGTAGTTGTTTATCTCTCTTTTTCTCAGCTTCTTTATTTTCTATCATTTGGTCTTCTATATCACTGATTCTTTCTTCTGCCTCATTTATCCTAGCAGTTAGAGCTTCCATTTTTGATTGCACCTCATTAATAGCCTTTTTGATTTCAACTTGGTTAGATTTTAGTTCTTTTATTTCTCCAGAAAGGGTTTCTCTAATATCTTCCATGCTTTTTTCAAGCTCAGCTAGTATCTTTAAAACCATCATTCTGAACTCTAGTTCTGACATCTTACTAATGTCCGTATTGATTAGGTCCCTGGCAGTTGGTACTGCCTCTTGTCCTTTTTTTTGAGGTGATTTTTTTCCGTCTTGTCATTTTGTCCAGGGAGAATAGATGAATGAGAGAACAAAATGCTAACAGGGTAACAATGTCCCCAGAAAAATATACACTAAACAAATCAGAGGAGACCTGGCCTGTGACCGAGCATTTCTATCTCTGGCACACGACCCCATTTGGAGTCTCCAAACCCAGCAGAGTCCTGCAGTGCACTCCCATACCGCTCCTCCCGGGGGAGGAAGTGGAGTCTCTCTGGATCTGCCCCTTGGTGGGTCCCTGCTTCCAGAAAGTGGTCGCTTTTCTGTTCAGAGAGTTGCTGCTATTCTTTTCTTTGATCTCCTGTTGAGTTCGTAGGTGTTCAGAATGGTTTGATCCCTATCTAGCTGAATTCCTGGGACCAGACGAAATTTAGATCTCCTACTCCTCCACCATCTTGCTCCTCCCTTCCCCTTCCCCCTCTCTTTTAAAAAGTATTACTACAGACTCAATTGTCTGAGACTGATGAATCACAGACCTGTACCTCTGAAACAAATAATACATTCTATGTTAAAAAAAAAAAAAGAAGAAGAAGAAGAAGATAGCAGGAAGGGAAAATGAAAGGGGTGGAAATCGGAGGGGGAGACAAACCATGAGAGACTATGGACTCTGAGAAACAAACTGAGGGATCTAGAGGGAAGGGGGATGGGGGATGGGTTAGCCTGGTGATGGGTATTAAAGAGGGCACGTACTGAATGGAGCACTGGGTGTTATATGCAAACAATGAATCATGGAACACTACATCAAAAACTAATGATGTAATGTATGGTGATTAACATAACAATAAAATAAAATTTTAAAAAGTATCACTACAGACTCACATGTCTTTGCATATTTGATGTTTTCTAATAAGCAGTCATTATTCTTTCTTTCTTTCTTTCTTTTTTTTTTTTTTTTTTTTTGGTGCTCCAATGGTCTCAAGTTTGGCCAGTGGGAAGCTCTTCAAACGGACTCCCATGACCTGTCCTGGTGTGTACCTTATCATCACTCCCATCACTTCAGTGCTTGTAATTAATAGAGCAATACACAGTGAGTGAATCCCAATCTAAATTATGGACCTTGGGGTATAATGATAGGTCAGTACAGGTTCATCAGTTGTAATAAATGTGCCACTGTGGTGTGGGATGTTGACAGTGGGGGAGGCTGTGCATCTGTAGGGGCTTCAGGAAGGACAGGAGAACCCTCTGTATCTGCTGCTCAGTTTTGCTGTGAATCTAAAACTACTCTTAAGAAAGTATTTTTTTAAAGAAATACATTATTTTTATTATGAAATAGTGAGCAATTAATAATTATAGAGAATAAAAGAATGAAATATAGAAATATTTCACCCCTTCTTCTGTCCTTCCCTCCTTCCTCCATCTCTCTCCCGGCCCCTTCCTAGAGGTAATCACTGGGCAGAGAGGACTATGCTACACACACTCATGGTGTGCTATGTGAGTGTAAAAAAGAATGCGAAAGCCCTCCTTGTGCCAATATGGAGTGATTGCAGGACATATTGTTAGTAGGGGGAAAAAATCAAGGTGCAGAACAGTGTATACAAGATGTTGGCTTCTGTAAAAGAAAGATGGAGAAAAAAGAATGTACATTAATTACACGCCCATATCTACTCGCTTAGTTTTACAAGAAGAAAATACTGGAAAGATAATCTGGAGACTAATAAAAATGGTTGCCTGTTGGAGGTGGGATGGGGAAAGTGATGGAGGGATGGGAATGGAAATGAAGCTGCTCTGAATATAACTTTTTATGTCATTTGGATTTAATTACATCAAAATTTTTGCATATTCACAAAATAAAATTAAATAAGGATGAAAAAAAGCAAACCTTAAAATTGAAAACGAATTAGGCTAGAGGAACTTAACTGCATAACAAATTAGTAACAGTGATGCCAAGAAAAATGTTTTTCAGACATGTCTGACATGGTTCTCTGGCAGTGCGTCCTTTGTGAGATGTACTCCAAGAGCAGAAAGAACTGCAAGAAAATATTCAACTTCACTTCGTACTTTTATTAGGAACAGTGCTGTTTTCATCTGGGGACAATTTTAGGTACGTTGTAAGATAGATCAAAGAAGTAAATACTGGAAACTATGTATTATGTATTATTAGAGAATAAAGCAATTAATTAGACATATTCTAATATTACTAGAGACCAAACATTTTTGGGGTAAGAGAAAAGAGATCCAAATACAAAATAAAATAGACTTAATAGAAAATCTGCATTGTTAAGTTTGAATTGGAGTAAATATGAAACTATGATTTATATATGTCTACTTAAATATATATAAAGTCCATAAAGGACCTGACAGAGTGACTTTTCTCAGTTTTAAAACCGAAAGACCTGTGAACCCTCAGGTATATATAAAATATGTCTATATTTAAATAGAATAAATAAAAATACAGACATATTTTATATATAATATGTAATATATAAAATATATCTACTTATATATGCTAACTATCATATGTAAGTTCTCTGCACAGTTCTCTGCATTGAAAGGGCCTAGAAGCAATAGCACCTCTGTAAGCAGCGAGCACCCCAAGCACCTAGACCTTCAATTCTAAACACCATTCCCACTCAAATGAACCAAGGCTCCTCAGGATTAGGGCAGGGGCAGGGAACTCTGAGCAGAGTGTGAAACATTGTATTGGTCCAGAGAACAAGTAAATGCTTAGAGACTGCAGGGGACGTTTGCTGGGACTGAGGGAGCTCCCAGGATGTGGGACTTTTCAGTTTGAAAACTAGGATGGGGGCGCCTGAGTGGCTCAGTTGTTAAGCATCTGTCTTCGGCTCAGTTCATGATCCCAGAGTCCTGGGATCGAGCCCCACATCGGGCTCCCTGCTCGGCGGGAAGCCTGCTTCTCCCTCTCCCACTTCCCCTGCTTGGGTTCCCTCTCTAGCTGTCTGTCTGTCAAATAAATAAATAAAATCTTAAAAAAGGAGAATACAAACTAGGACAAGTTGGTCATTCAATCAAGTCCTCTCTAGATAGCCGTTTGGATTTTTTCCAATTTTTCCTATTATAAACAATGTCATGATAACAAACTTCTTCCATGTTCATTTTGCGTTTATGGATGTGCATCTTCAAGGTGGATTCCTGGCAGTGGAATTCCTGGGTTAGAAAGTGAATGCATCTGTGCTTTTGTTAGATATTGACAAACTCTCTTCTGCAGAAGTAGGAATTGTGCTGTTTGGCCTCTCGCTCTGTGCCCTGGGACTAGGACCTGACCCAGCAGGGACGGAACATCTCATGCTGTAGCTAGGAGGAGGCATGCAAATACCCCTGAGAATGAGAAGTGACTGTGATTTATTTCCAGGGAGTATAAATGAGTGCCCTCAGCTTTTTCCTAGATAACGGTTTGACAGCAGGACAAGGGGCAGGGAGGAAAAGATGCCTTGACATTTTGGGGGGAGGCCCTACGTCCAGACTTCCCCTACACCCCAGTTCTGCCTGAGTTTCTCACACCCTGATACCCTACTCAGGCGAGATATCAGACTCCAACCCTACAATTCCAAACCCATTCTTTTTCAACACCCAGACCCTTGTCACTAATTAACACAGGACATTCTCACCCAGGTCTGCCCTTGGGGACCCTCAGCTTATTTGGGCTGTCGAGTCAGTACCAGGACAGCACACAAGGGCCTCCCTTCTCCATCCTCACCCTCTTGTCTCTAACCGGGGCACCACGCTTCTCCCCTTAGCACTGTCCATACCTAGCACAGGACCTTTCCGTCCATGTAAGAAGCAACAGAACCCTCCCCAGCACGGCTATTTTCAATTGTGTTTGGTTTTCTCCCGGCAAATATAACATGCACATCTGCATAAGCATACCCACATTTTATGAAACCTCAAATTCTGTAAGGAAATAAAGCAATTGGCATTCTAGCTATTTTGTCCCAATCCTCATGGAAACATCTCCTCCAGCTCCATGAGGTTCTAGGCCTATATATGGCCCTGCTAGGACAGGCTGTGTCTGCATGACCCTAGGGGCTCTGGATGGAACACTGTCCCCTCTCTCTCCCCTGAGAAAGCATGGTGTTACTATGAATGAGCTAGACTTATCAGGGTTTACAGGAATCAATCTCAAAGCATAAAGTTGAGTGAAAGGACAAGTTGCAAAAAAGGAAATAGAGCGTGATATCATCTATTGAAGACCCAGGTAACACTATATGGTTCCTGGAGACATGCACACTGGAGCAGGGGCAAGGCTGGGAGAGCCAGCTGGTCTCCCTTACCCCATGCAGGAGGGAAATATCTTGATACTGTGTTCCTCTCCAACAATGGCAAAGTGTGCAAACCAGCAAGGAGAAGTACACAGCAGTTAGGGTGGTAGGTACTAAAACATGGCAGGCAAGGAAGGGAAGGATTCACGGGGAAGAGGATTTGGCTTTGCCTATAACTTACTTTTTCTTTCTCTTTTCTGTTTTTAAGGATATGAAAAAAATATGTCCAGATATTAGCAAGTATGTAACTGGATGTTTGTTATATTGTTCTCTCTATTTTTTTTCATGCAGTTTAAATATTCCAGAATTAAAATATATGTGTACATATATATTTTAGAATGAAGAGGAAGTCAGAATGCAAAAGAGTGAGAATGAATTATGGGAACAGTCTTAAAACCTCTCTGATTTGTATAAAGGAGGAAGGGGAGCAGGAGGGGGAGTGGTAAGGAGTGAATTCATTCACAAACACCTGCCTTTTAACTCTATTAGTCACAAATTCCCTGCAACCCCGGTAGACTATAAAGGGCTGGTTACACATCAGGTGTTCACCAGCCACTGAAAAGAATGAAGTCGAGCCCTAAGCCCTGACATGGAAAATCTCCAAGATGAGAGAAGCGAACACTGAACCTCACTGAGGGTTGTCAGCTGTCCCTGTAATTACCTCTGGAAAGGGGTTGGAGGGACAGAGGGAGTGGTGGAGGACTTCCACATTTTGCTCTATATAATTGTGCTTAGTTGTGTTTAATGTTTTATAGTAAGAGTGAATTAATGTGTTGTTTTTTACCTTTTTATTTTTTAATGTGTTGCTTTTCAAATTAAAATAATTTTAAGTGGTGAGGATCATAGGAGAGGTGCAGGCAAAAAGCCTGAGAGAACATAAGAAAGGCCCCATGGAGGAGATGCAGGGGCCCTGAGGAATAGGTAAGATCTGGAAGACAGAAGTGGGGAAGGAGAAAGACAGGAGGGCAGAGGCATCCAGGTAGGAAGTAATGGTGGCCTCAGGAAGGGAGTATGGAGCTCTCCTAGGAAGGACCTAGTACATAGACTGGGGCCAGATTAGGCTGGACTTTGAATTTTCAGACTGAAGGGTTTGACTCCATCTATCTGCCACCTCCCCTCCCCCAAGCAATCAGACTACAGCCCAGAGGGGCTAATGATTGCCCAAGCAGGGCTGGGTCCCATAGCCCTGAGATGAGCTCTGCCCAGAGGTCACTGGGAGATGGGCCAAGGCAGAGGTTTCTCTGTCATTCTCTGTCTGCAATGGGCAGCCCTGGGTGCCATGTTCCCAGAAAAGGAGGTGGGTGGGGGTAAGGAAAGCGGGCGGACAAGTGCATCCTTACTGAGCTATCATCAACTACTGGGCACTCGGCGTGGGGCCTGGAATGAAACTAGAAAACCATTAATTTATATATCTGCCAATGAAGCTAATTGTCTGAACAGCACTTTTTTGTATAGTCATCATAAAGAGGCATAATGAGCATAGAAACAAAGGGTCTTTAATTTTTTTTTTTCATGTCTAATCATCACTTCAAATACCCCTCCGGGCCCGGCTGCTATAATTACAGGCTCTTGGTACAGAAGTGAAACTGGTTTTCCAGAGGACATTGAGTTCACATCCCTGTTCTGCCAGAAAGCTGGCCCAGTCCTTTATGAGCTTCTGAAATTAGGAATGCTTCTCTCCGTGCGCAGATTTCTTTGGATGTCTTTTGATCACACAGGGACGGACATTTCAGAACACCAAGAGACAGAGACAGAGATTCTTCTCCCTACACAATGGATGAGAAGTCATATTGTAATAAAAAAACATGGTGCTGTGGTGGGCATCATGGGTGCTAGGCAGATGGTGTTCCTCTGAGGACTGCAAAGCAGGATGCAGGGTGCTGTCACTGTGAACCTGGAATGCTCTGGAACCCTTGGTAAGAGGCCTGCTTGTGGGTGGTGATGGAGAAATAGGCAGAATGGACAGTTCAGCTGTCCCCACACCCACTGACAAGATCATTTCTAGGCAGTGCTGTCAGTGTTCACCCTTGGAAATCCTTGCCATTTCTGGGCACACCGTAAGCCCCACTTGATCAGCCATCTTTGTTGAAGGGCTACCGATCCAGAGCCCATTTGGCCTGCATCCTGGAAGGAGTAGGAAGAACAGGAATTAACATCTCCTTTGGCCAGCCCTTAAGCAATGACTGACATGTGAATACCCCAGCTCCATCACCCTTGGGCCCCCATATCCCAGAGCTCCTTCTTAAGATTGGCTCCAGTTACCCCCTGCAGTAGCTGGCTGAATAGCGCACCCTTACTGGCTACCCTCGCTTGCCCAAATACCTTTTCCCTTCACCTTCCATTCTCTCTCCACCTTCCATGTGAACTACCTGCACTCATATCCTTACCTCAAGATCTGCTTCTGGGGGAGCTCAAACCAAGACCCACTGTGCAAACCTTGTTGTGGGCAGCTCCAACCATAAACCATCACATTTGACCATTTGATTCAGCCCAGCTCCTCTGAGTCCTTGCTGACCACACAGCCTTCTGAACTTGGCTGCAGTTTTCCACTGTGCTCTGCACCCTTGGAGGTGCCTCAGGAACCTCGATGGGCCGGGGACTAGGTAGTTCTGGGGTCCGCTGAACTGAGCCAACCTGAACAGCTCTGCTTTAATCTGTTATACCTAAGGATTTAATCTGCAAAAAGGCTTCTGCTACTGCCCCTAAAGGAAAAAAGGTGACAATCACTGAGCAATCCCAGTGCTCACCCCGACAATTTCAAGTTTGGAAGCCTGCACCTTGGCAGGCCCATCAGGTGTGGGGTGTCACCATGGGAGAGGTCTGCTGCCCTTGCCGCATGCCTGTCACCCTGGCATCACATAACTGCCCTCACTTCCTGCTGCCTGAGTGAAGAATATGGCCCATTGTCATTGATGCCCTCTGAGGAGAATCTGGAAAACATCTTTCTGCTTTCCTGTATCTCTAGCCCACATTTCCATGTCTTCCCTCATACAAACTCCTTCCAATCCAGTGAAATGGACCATTCACTCTTCCTGATTTTCAGGAACACTTTCTTTTTTCCTTTTCTTTTTTTAAATTTATTTATTTGACAGAGAGAGAGAGAGAGAGCACAAGCAGAGGGAGCTGCAGGCAGAGGGAGAAGCAGGGTCCCCGCTGAGCAGGGAACCTGATTCAAGGCTCGATCCCAGGACCCTGGATCATGACCTGAGCTGAAGGTGGACACTTAACAGACTGAGCCACCCAGGCACCCTTCAGGGACACTTTCTTACCTGGTTCCTGTGTTAAGCAAAATCATAGCCCCCCAAGATGCCCACTCTTTATTCCTGGGAACCTGTGACTATGGGACCTTATATGGCTAAGGAGATTTTGCAGGTGTGATTACATTAAGGATCTTGAGCTGGGGAGATTATCCTGGATTATCCAGGTGGGCCCCTGTCATCACAAGGGTCCTTATAAACACAAGGACAGAGAAGGGAGAAAGGGGAGGGGAGTCAGAGATGTGCTGGCAGAAGCAGAGCCCAGAATGATGCCATTTCTGGCTTTGCAGGTGGAGCGGCCATGAACCATGCAATGCATGCAGTCTCTAGAAGATAGAGAAGGCAAGAAACTGGATTCTAGAGCTTCCATAAAGGAATGCAGCCCTTCTGACTTCTGGATTTAAGCCCAATGAGGTCCATTTCAGACCTCTGACCTCCAGAACTGTAAGATAGTAAGTTTGTGTTGTTTTAAACTACTAAGTTTACAGCAGCAATAAGAAACTAATAAATAGTATCTTTGTTCTATGCTGTTCCCTCTGACACAGACACCCTCCCATCTTCAACCCCATCCCACCCCCACCAAGCTCCCTACTTTCTGGGTGTCATGGAACTTCACTTGTTCCTGCCTCTGCCCTCAGTGGTCAACCACCCCACGGGAATCTCTCAACACAACCCCCAACTCCCTCCGCCTCAGGTCCCAGGGCTGCTTTCAAACACGGCACTCAATAGAAACAGTTTTTTCCTCTAGCACAACTGGTGCAGACTGATATTTTGAAGAAGTTTACTTAAAGGGGGGGGCAGGGAATGAACTCTCAAAGCACAAACATGAGAAAGATTAGTGACACACTCAAGTACAGGTTTTTAGTCTAACAATCCCGTAGAAGCAGCAAAAGCTGCTTTAGGATCCTGGGGTCTTGTTCTTGGAACAATCTAAGGCACTATCCTGGCTTCCTGCCCTCCTCCTCCCTGCCTAGATCTGTCCATAGCTTCCGGATGCTATCTCAGCCTTCTTGGAGCTCCCAGAGGCCCTCTGAAGACGTCCCCTGTTCCTGGGCTCACACCTTCCAGGCCCCATTAGCTCACTCACTTCCAGTCTGAGGGTCTCAACCAGGTGGCTGCCTTAGGAAGGGCTGATGCTCACAATGGCAGTGGGCACTATATAATTTATAATCCAAACTGGGACACTCTGGGGAGTGAAAGGAGTCATTAGTAATTGTGCTTGGAAAAAAGATGTAAACCTGGCTGTTATGGGCAAACCAGGTCATGTGGTCACCCTAGCGATGGGCAGTCTAACTCCCTGGTTTGGGTTGTCAGAGGACCCCTCTGGGAAACTCAGGGCTATAAACCTCCTCCCTTTCTGCCCACCTACTAGAGCTGACAGAGAGAACAAACCTAACCTCACAGGAACCACTCAGACATAGGAGACTGACCCCAGACACTAAGCATCCTCAGTGGAGGATTAATCAGTGTTCTAGGGGAAAAAATGTGTTCTGTGCTCAGATAAGGCTGGAAAAGCTGGCTTACCTAAAAGTGAGGAAGTTTTGGTCTTTAAGTCAGGACTTCTCAGAACCTTTAATCCTCCAGTGTGGGTCATGAAGTTCCAAGGAGAAAATATAGTATGCTATGTTTCCCTCAGAATGCCATGACTACCTTTCAGAAATCCCATATGGAACCTTGAGGGATAGTCTGAGGCAGATCTGAAGTATCAGAGTGGCTCATATTCTCTGATTCGGGAAATCCCAGTTTCCCGTCACTTGGGAAGGCTCCAGAGATGGATGGCCTATCCCTGAAGAGTCCTCAGGATCTTGCAAGCCACCCGCTATCCTTCTCCAGATGTGGTAGGAGAGTGTGCGGGGGGGGGGGGGGGGAGAAGGCGTTCTGAGGCATGAGTTGAGCATACACTTATACCAGCTAAACTCCACACAGAGTTGGGCAGGCGTCCTTGCCTCCTGGCTGATGGCTGCTTTAGCAGTTGCTTCATCTTTTGCTAAGAAACCCAGGAGACTGCAGAACGTGAGGTGATAACCCAGGGTGGCGTTCCTACTTTCAGTCTCCCCTTGGACCCCAGGCCCTGAAGATAAGCTTTCCTCTTGTCACAGATTCATTTTTACTGTCTTTCATGCCCCAGACAACAGCTGCGTGTAGGTGATGCTTGAGCTGAGCATTGATTTTTCTTTGGAGGAGCCAGAGTCCCTGCAGTCTGCATATTCACAGTCTTCATCCATCATTCAGGCATGAGCCTGGAGACCCAAAGCTGAGCTCATTCATGTGATGGCCCGTGTGAGCTGATTACCCACACAGGAAAAATGAGGAACATTTTCCCCTGCACGATTCAGCATTTATCAT
The DNA here is from genome assembly GCF_004348235.1 of Phoca vitulina. Classification (NCBI taxonomy): domain Eukaryota; kingdom Metazoa; phylum Chordata; class Mammalia; order Carnivora; family Phocidae; genus Phoca; species Phoca vitulina. The sequence continues at coordinate 42,331,449 of NW_022589713.1, forward strand.
TACTCTGTTTCAGCCATCATCCTAGGCTTTTATTCCTGTGCAACTTGGTACCTTAGAAATGAGTCAAAGTCAACTCATATCAGTCGGGAACAGCATACACACAAGGATTCCGAGGATGGTCATGTGGTGTGGTGGGGAGAGCACGGGTCAGGAAATTGGAAGATCCAGGACTGCCTCCAATTGTCTGTCCCTTAACAGCTTTGGATCTCAGCTTGTTGTTGTTTTTTTTAATCTATAAAATAAGATATTTGAATGATATTGTAATAATCAAATATATAGCATTTGTGTCAAATGTAGCTGCATCAAAGTTTACCCACCAAAACTCAGATAAGCATAAAATGTAATTTTCTTTGTGTGTATGTATGTATGTGTGAGATCTCTCTCTCTCTCTCTCTCTCTCTCTATATATATATATATATATACCACAACTTGCTTTAGGGTCATATCTCCCTGAGGGCAAAAACATTTACATTTCCTAATTAAAGGAATTGAATGTGTCTTTTAATCAATTAATTCTAAGTTCAAGTTCCCTGTCTGGAATTATGATGTTCACCCCCCAGGGAGTCTCCTTACCCCTTTTCCTTTCCCAGGGAAATGCAAATCAAAATTCCAGGGAGATGCCACTTCACACCCACTACAGTGGCTGTAATCAAAATCACAAACAATAACAAGTATGGGTGAGGATGTGGAGAAACTGGAACCCTCCTACACTGCTGATGAGAACATAGAACAGTGCAGCCACTTTGGAAAGCAGTCTAGCAGTTCCTTAGAAGGTTACACATAGAATTGTCATATGACCCAGAAGTTCCACTCCTAGGTATACACTCAAGAGAAATGAAAACATATGTCCATACAAAAACCTGTACACAGGGATGCCTGGGTGGCTCAGTCATTAAGCATCTGCCTTCGGCTCAGGTCATGATCTCAGGGTCCTGGGATCGAGCCCAGCATTGGGCTCCCTGCTCAGCGGGAAGCCTGCTTCTCCCTCTCCCACTCTCCCTGCTTGTGTTCCCTTTCTTGCTGTGTCTCTCTCTGTCAAATAAATAAATAAAATCTTTAAAAAAACCTGTACACAAATGTTTATAGCAACTTTATTCATAATAGCCAAAAAGCAGAAACAATTCCAATGCTCATCAACTAATGAATGGGTAAATAATATGTCTATCCACACAATGAAATATTGTTAGTCAAGAAAAAAGGAGAAAGGGGCGACTGGGTGGCTTAGTCAGTTAAGTGTCTGCCTTTGGCTCAGGTCATGATTCCAGGTCCTGGGATCGATCCTCGAGTCGGGCTCCCTGCTCGGCAGGGAGTTTGTTTCTCTCTCTTCCTCTGCCCCTCCCCATGCTCGTGCTCTCTCTCTTGCTTGCACTCTCTCTCAAGTAAATAAATAAAATCTTGAAGAAAAGAAAAGAGGAGAAAATATTGATACATGCTACAATATGGATGAACCTCGAAAGCCTTACGCTAAGTAAAAGACAGTTGCAAGGGACCATGTATTGTATGAGTTCATCTATAGGAAATGTCTAGGATAGGCAAATCCATAGAAACAGAAAGTAGACTGGTGGTTGTCTAGGGCAGGGGTGGGAGCTGGGGAAAGGGGCACAGGGTTTAGTTTTGGGATGATGAAATATTCCCGATTGATTGTGATGATGTTTGTATCACTCTGTGAATACACCAAAAACCATTGGCTTATGTAAATGGGTGAACTTTAAGTGGGGGAACTGTTTAATATGCAAATGGTATCTCGAGAAAGCTCTTACTACCCGCCACCCCCCATAAAAGGAGTTGCTCTCTTTCCTCTGATGTTAAGCTGGTAGAATAAAAACTTGAAACTGCTAGTAGCCAGATTTGCCTATCTCTGAATGAGGCCAACACAAAAGAAAGCAGAGACAAGAAAGGTAAAGAAAGTTTCCTGTAGATGTTATTTGAGCCCCTGATTCAGCCATGCCTGAAGCCAGGTACTCCCTGGACTTTTTGGTTATATAAACCAATTAAATACTTTGTTTTGTTTAATAAATTTTGAGTTTCCCCCACTTACAAATGAAAATATCTGACTTGAATGGCAAGATGGGCAACCTGGTTTTGTAGGGTTTACCTTGGTTTTGAATCCAACTCTACTTTGGAACATGACTTCCAGAATCTTCTCAGCTACATAAACCCCAGTGTGGGAAAGAGGTGCCCAACTCTGCACACAGATGTGCTGGGTCCAGAGAAAATCTCTGCAGAGCCCCCTCTTCACCCAGGGCTGAGCAGGGCTGGGAGCTCAGCATCTCCGGGACTTGGAGTCACAGGTCACTCTGTAACATGAGGCTGACTTGGCAGCAGGTACAGAGATTCCAATTTCCACCACCTCTTGTTTAAATATATATTAGACTCTCAGACACAATATGTAGAGTAAATGACCTCATTAAAACCACAAAACACTGGAGCTGGGAATAAAAAGTTACACAAAACTCAGTCTGTTTCTGAAAAAGCTATGTGAAATTTATTCAAGTTATCCATTTTACTAAAAGCAAGACCATACATATAAATGTTTAAGCTGGGAGACATCTAAGATGTTATCTGGCTCAGGGGTTCCTATTTTTATGAACTGAGTTAATGAAAAAAGGAAATGAAAAATACTTCCCTTCCTGTTCATTTGAAATAATAGTATTAAGTTCTTATTTCACTCTACATAAACCTAGGGTGGCATGAGAAGCCAGGTCCACATGGTTGGCTATCAAAAATGCCATGGATTGGTCATGCAATGACTATGGAAAATCCCATTTTCTTATTCAAGCCAAACACCATCATCTTATTAAAATTCACTTTAGAGCAGATTTAAAGCCTCATTTTATTTTTTTTCCATTTTTTGGTTTTTTAAAATTAATTAATTAATTAATTTTTTTATGTAGTGTTCCAGGATTCATTGTTTGCATATAACACCCAGTGCTCCATGCAGAACGTGCCCTCCTTAATACCCATCACCGGGTTAACCCATCCCCCCCACCCCCTCCCCTCTAAAACCCTCAGTTTGTTTCTCAGAGTCCATAGTCTCTCATGGTTCGTCTCCCCCTCCCATTCCCCCCCCTTCATTAGCTAAAGCCTCATTTTAGAACTGAATTATGCAGTTTGGCTTTGTCAAGAAGTGAGGATCTGAGGTAGACATTGGGCTGCAGTGCTCAGGCTCAAGACGAGGGCAGAAACGGACAGAAAAGGAAAGATGTCTGAAGCTCAGGAGGCAAGAAAAGGAGTCCAAGGTCAGTCAAGCGTGGGAGAAGAAGGAGGAGCAAAATCAATCTGGTCTCGCATCCAGGGCTCCAGCAAAAGCAGGAAAGAAGGATCTTGGATAGGAAACAAGGAAACAAAAAGCTAGGGATCTGGACAAAGGTCTGGGTCAGCAGAGGCCAGGAAGAGGACAGGGGCCTTGGAACCAGGTAGTGCTCAAAGACAGAAGGAAGGAATCCCCCATGGGCTAAGAGCCACCTGTCACAGGCAAGTGGTCCTAGGTGGCTGGGAGTGAGGGGCCAGTTCAGCCTGCACCCCAGTGGCTCTCCTAAGGGCTCTCCTCCCACCTCAACATGGACCATGTGTCCCCCAGTACATGCTGTGACTTTGGCCTTGGCCCCTGCATTCAGAAGTTGGCATCTGATCTCCAGAACAGCCACCTTGCCTGACAGAGCTCTGCCCTCCACTGTAACTTGCCCCACAGCCTCGAGCCCAAACCCTGAGTTCTAACCAGGAACCTGCCCAGCCCATTGCAGCTCGAGGGGACACACTCAGTCCATGATCTGAGCTGCTCCTTTAGCCCCCAGACTGCCTACGAGTATTAGTCATCTGATTTGTGCAAATGTCTTACCTCTCCACTAGAGTAGAAAGTCCCTGAAAGCACATTTCTCACAGCCCTTATGCAATGCCAGATCCACATGTCCTTGATGCCCCATAAATATTTCAATTGAGTGAATGAGGCCACTGGGTAAAGCTTTCTTTTCAATTGGCTTCCCAGCCTGATTGCGGGAGGCTCTTGCTAACAAGCTGTTCTAAATAATGTCGGTTCTGTGTTTCAGTAATGTGGACTTGCCTACTGGGCTGTTGGTAAAAACAAAACCCAAGGGTGCCTTTTAAGTAAAAGACCCAATGTTTACAGTCCACAGTGAAAATAAAATAATGGATACCCTGGAGGGATCTTGAAGTCAGAGCTGGAATTTCAAATTTGTTAGAATTATTTTTCGTCCAGCTTGAGAGCTAAGAAAGCAACTCAGAATGTCCCTTAAATGTAATAAACAACCTCAACTAAGGGAACAGAGGGCTGTCCCTGGACCAGAGTCACATGGGGAGGGATGTAGAGGACACCATCCCTTGCCAAGGTGCAGAGGGTTTACCTTAGCAACAAGGGGCCGCTTCTGGGCCAGGAGGGGACAGAGAAAGGAGATGGAGATGCAATGCTTGTTTTTGTAGAAAAGGGCCAGTTATTAAAATAAACATAAATAACGTTTGATGATATTAGATCATTATTGAGCATTTTTAGGTGAGATAATGGTATCATGGTTATGCTTCTAAGAGAATCCTTATATTTTAGAAACATACACTGAATCATTTACAGTGAAGTGATAATAGTGGAATTTGCTTAAAAACAAAGGATGGATGCAGGTAAAGGGTAAATGAGAATCTGTTATACTATTTTCTCTACTTCCGTATGTGTTTTAAAAATCTCCATAATAAAAAGTGAAAATGAACAATAAACTAAGTGTAAACAAACCCCACTTGCTGCCTCCTATTGGTCAATGTTGTGACTTCAGAATTTCTCCATGAGCTGATGGGGTGGTGAGGCAGGGGAAGATGGCAGCAATTTGGTTGGCCTGGAGTGAGGGCCAGCTGAGAAACTTGTGTTAAGTGTGTTTGCATAACAAGGGCACCCTTGACTTAGTGGTTAATTTGGGAATGGCCTGGTGACAGGCTAGAGCTATTATGGGAGGGGGCATGGTAAAGTTTCCCAAAGACAGTCTAATCCTGGGAACGTCCAGGTGAGCTTTCTCTTGGGGGTCCAAAACCTCGTGGAGCATTTGAATTGTGCCTGCAGATTTCAGGGCTTGGGGGAGGAAGAAGAGCAGCCAGACCACAGCCGCTGCCTCTAGTTCTAGTGGGATTTGGTCTCCTCCCGTGGTCTAAGCTGCTCTTGCTCTCTATGGCCAAGCACTGGACTCAGCGTTCACAGTATTTGTTGATCGATAAATTGATTGATAGACTGATCAGATGGTGGTTGCTGTAGAGCCATGTTACTGGAAGGATTACTTGGAGCACACACCTAGGCTAAGTCTAGGTACACTAGATAAATGGTCACCCCCTCTCTGACCTCGCATGTTATAGATCCCATATGGGTATCAAAACTGAATAGAGCAATGCCTGGAGACAGAATCCTTCTCATTTTCATTTCCCTTCTTTGCTCTTTTCAGGTTCTGGACTTAGTGCTTCTTTGGCGGTTAAATTTTAAAAGAGTGGTTTTGGAGGAAATGTACTAAGATGCTACTTAAACTCTACAACCATGTATTCCTTCTTTTATATCTATATCTTTACCTATATCTTTATAGATATATAGATATATGGGGAAAAGTATATACATTAGGGAAAAATACACACACACACACACACACAGTTGAGCAGTTAACTGAGCTCAGGGTCCTGACAATGCAAAGTGAGCATTATTCACTCATAATGATTATGGGAAATGCATATCAAGAGGCCCACCAGGTCATTTACTTATCCATGAGGAGACCTCTAATTTGAACTTGCATGTGCTCATGATTCTCAGTCCACTTCCCAAGACTAAAAATCTTCCCCAAGTTCTACGTCTATATTTCATTGGTCCACTAGGCACCTCCACCCTGGGATTTTCTTCACAAAACTCAGCTTAGAATTTCATAATTCTAGTTTCAATTCGTAATTCCAGTGTTCAATTTATAATTTTCCTCCAAACATGTTCCTACATTACCTGACTTGGGAATTGGCCAGGCCAGAAACGCTGGTGTCACCACTCTGGCCCCATGCTCAGTTGATTCCGTCTCCCGAACACCTCTGGGAGCTATCTATTCACTAACTCTAATCTGATGATTATTGATGGTTAAAGCCCTCATCATTCCTCTCCTGAATCATGACAACTGACTCACAGCCTGGATACTTCCAAGGGAATGGATTCAGGGTATTTCCTTGAATGACAAGAGGATAGATAATCTCAAGGAGGTAGGTAAGGGCCAGGCCAGAAAGAGCTTTTGGTGCCATGATGGGGACTGGGTCTCTACCCATGCGCTTTCCACCATCTTGGCAAGGTGGGTATAAGGTCCTTAGCCAAGCAGAAGTGCACATGTCACTGTCATAGACTTCACAGATCAAAGGAGGGTCAAATAGACAGTCTTAGCCCTCGATTTCAGATAGTATCAAATGGGTACATTAGCTCCACAGAACTTAGGAAGCTTTGCTACAAAGAAGTCTAGGAAATGCAGTTTTTAGTTTTCCAGATGCTGCAGAACAGGAAGGCTAGCGGAAGAGGGAGGCGTGTGGTGGGGTACAGAGTGAGTCTGCCCTTACAAGAATGGCTTCCCAAACTCTTCCAGCGAAACTTTCAGGAAAGTGGTACAAGGAGAAATAAATACTATGAAAGATAGGAAGACAAAGCCTAAAGCCACTCTCTACTACTCTAACATTTATTTGACATCTCATGTTTTGTCTTAAAAATTAATGTTGAGATTGCCTTCTACTCCATGATATGTCTTTGTTTGTTTGTTTATGTAAAATGTAGGGGTTTTTTTTCCCCCTGAAGTTTTTGACAAGATTGATGCTCCAAATAAAAGCAGCACATGTATGTGACAACTGATCCTACTCTTGGGACACTGTGATGCTCCACCAGGGGTGGGTCCACCTGCCCCAGCATGAGAAACTTGGGATGAAGTCCAATGAGGCGAGGATCATACACACGCAGGCCCCTGGGGCTCACCCAGGCCCCAACACCACCAGCGAATGGAGCCAGGAATTCCTAATTCTATGTTTCCACTCTCACCTTCTATAGGGTCAGGAACCAGGCAAGAGGAGCCCACGTGTGGTGGGGGATGCTGTCTGTTCCTCCTTCTCAGAGGAGCAGGGGAAGGCAGAATGGTATGGGTACTCTTGTTATCTCTACTTCTTTTCACATGCAATTCAAAACTCACACAGCTGTTACACACAGATCCTTATCCTTCTGCAAATAAATTTGACCTCTTGCCATAACGGTGACTACTTCCTTTTGGAATTCTCAAGCCCTTACCTGCATAACGTTTAACATTCTTATTGGAGCTTGTTTAAAGATGTCTTCCTTTGATAAAGTGGCAATTATAAGGTATATGGATTGTGCCTCAGGATCATTTACCATTTTACAATCAATGGGATTGATTTAGCTTCTGAGCGCTGCGCATCTGGATGTTTTCCACCCAATAGTAGCGTCACCAGTTGGTGGCAAAGTCATTGTTAGTACAGTGGTTAATAGATGAGCCTGTGACAAGAATGGGATTCAAGAACACGATGGTTCCCTAGAGTCCTTCCTTTCAGGCTTAGGATCATTAATGGGAAATAGTCCAGATCCTCATTTTGCGGTTTCTATATCTCTGCTCTGGGAACCCAAGGACATGCTTGTCAATGCTGCCTAATTGCCTGGTTATACTTTTTAAAAAGTATAAGTATAAAAAGTAACCTCAGATACAGAGAACCATATGCATCCACTATAGTCTTTCCATACAAATCCGTAGGAATTTGAGAAAATGTATCTTTAAAAAATTCATTAAGTATTTTAGAAAGCAAGAGAGGGCGCCATTCGTGGACATTATGAGGGATGCCTGAAAGTCAGAAGGCAGATGGGATCAGACTGAGGAAGGAAACCAAATCCCAAAATATGCAAAAGAGATGACTCTTAAAAAGGAGGAAGACATTCTAGGGGAGAGCTCCAAGTTGGAGAGAGGCAGGTATAGAGATCTGGAGGGTTCTAGATGGGATCTGGCAAGAGAGGCAGCCAGGTGGTTGAGCCCCTCTTCCAACTTCCACAGCTTGTGTAAGCAGTAGGTGACAGGGGTGTCACTGTCCAGGTGGGAACAGTGAGTGTAGATGCTCAGGTCAAGGTAAGCAGTACCCTTCACAGCTGATGACTCAAGAAGCCAGCAGCCCTCACATCCAGAAACCTGGACCCTCCCTAGGAGCTGCCTTTGTCCATGTCCTATGGACCCTCCCAAATCACCCTTTTTTTTTTTAAATTTTTTTATTGTTATGTTAATCCCCATACATTACATCATTAGTTTTCGATATAGCGTTCCATGATTCATTGTTTGTGCATAACACCCAGTGCTCCATGCAGAACGTGCCCTCCTCAATACCCATCACCAGGCTAACCCATCCTCCCAACCCCCTCCCCTCTAGAACCCTCAGTTTGTTTTTCAGAGTCCATTGTCTCTCATGGTTCTTCTCCCCCTCCAATTTCCCCCCCTTCATTCTTCCCCTGCTGCTACATTCTTCTTCTTCTTTTTTTCTTTCTTAACATATATTGCATTATTTGTTTCAGAGGTACAGATCTGAGATTCAACAGTCTTGCACAATTCACAGCGCTTACCAGAACACATACCCTCCCCAGTGTCCATCACCCAGTCACCCCATCCCTCCCACCCCACCCCCCACTCCAGCAACCCTCAGTTTGTTTCCTGAGATTAAGATTTCCTCATATCAGTGAGGTCATATGATACATGGCTTTCTCTGTTTGACTTATTTTGCTCAGCATAATACCCTCCAGTTCTATCCACGTTGTTGCAAATGGCAAGATCTTATTCCTTTTGATGGCTGCATAATATTCCATTGTATATATATACCACTTCTTCTTTATCCATTCATCTGTTGATGGACATCTTGGCTCTTTCCACAGTTTGGCTATTGTGGACATTGCTGCTATAAACATCGGGGTGCACGTAGCCTTTCGGGTCCCTACTTTTGTATCTTTGGGGTAAATACCCAGTAGTGCAATTGCTGGATCATATGGTAGCTCTATTTTCAACTTTTTGAGGAACCTCCATACTGTTTTCCAGAGTGGCTGCACCAGCTTGCATTCCCACCAACAGTGTAGGAGGGTTCCCCTTTCTCCGCATCCCCGCCAACATCTGTCATTTCCTGACTTGTTAATTTTAGCCATTCTGACTGGTGTGAGGTGGTATCTCACTGAGGTTTTGATTTGGATTTCCCTGATGCCGAGCGATATTGAACACTTTTTCATGTGTCTGTTGGCCATTTGGATGTCTTCTTTGGAAAAATGTCTGTTCATGTCTTCTGCCCATTTCTTGATTGGATTCTTTGTTCTTTTGGTGTTGAGTTTGATGAGTTCTTTATAGATTTTGGATACTAGCCCTTTATCTGATATGTCATTTGCAAATATCTTCTCCCATTCTGTCAGTTGTCTTTTGGTTTTGTTGACTGTTTCCTTTGCTTTGCAAAAGCTTTTTATCTTGATGAAGTCCCAATAGTTCATTTTTGCCCTTGCTTCCCTTGCCTTTGGCGATGTTTCTAGGAAGAAGTTGCTGCGGCTGAGGTCGAAGAGGTTGCTGCCTGTGTTCTCCTTTAGGATTTTGATGGACTCCTGTCTCACATTGAGGTCTTTCATCCATTTTGAGTCTATTTTTGTGTGTGGTGTAAGGAAATGGTCCAGTTTCATTCTTCTGCATGTGGCTGTCCAATTTTCCCAACACCATTTGTTGAAGAGACTGTCTTTTTTCCATTGGACATTCTTTCCTGCTTTGTCAAAGATTAGTTGACCATAGAGTTGAGGGTCCATTTCTGGGCTCTCTATTCTGTTCCATTGATCTATGTGTCTGTTTTTGTGCCAGTACCATACTGTCTTGATGATGACAGCTTTGTAGTAGAGCTGGAAGTCTGGAATTGTGATGCCGCCAGCTTTGCTTTTCTTTTTCAACATTCCTCTGGCTATGCGGGGTCTTTTCTGGTTCCATACAAATTTTAGTATTATTTGTTCCATTTCTTTGAAAAAAGTTGATGGTATTTTGATGGGGATTGCATTGAATGTGTAGATTGCTCTAGGTAGCATTGACATCTTCACAATATTTGTTCTTCCAATCCATGAGCATGGAACGTTTTTCCATTTCTTTGTGTCTTCCTCAATTTCTTTCATGAGTATTTTATAGTTTTCTGAGTACAGATCCTTTGCCTCTTTGGTTAGATTTATTCCTAGGTATCTTATGGTTTTGGGTGCAATTGTAAATGGGATCGACTCCTTAATTTCTCTTTCTTCTGACTTGTTGTTGGTGTATAGGAAGGCCACTGACTTCTGTGCATTGATTTTATATCCTGCCACTTGACTGAATTCCTGTATGAGTTCTAGCAGTTTTGGGGTGGAGTCTTTGGGATTTTCCACATAAAGTATCATATCATCTGCAAAGAGTGAGAGTTTGACTTCTTCTTTGCCAATTTGGATGCCTTTGATTTCTTTTTGTTGTCTGATTGCTGTGGCTAGGACTTCCAATACTATGTTGAATAGCAGTGGTGAGAGTGGACATCCCTGCCGCGTTCCTGACCTTAGCGGGAAAGCTCTCAGTTTTTCCCCATTGAGAATGATATTCGCTGTAGGTTTTTCATAGATGGCTTTTATGATATTGAGGTATGGACCCTCTATCCCTATACTCTGAAGAGTTTTGATCAAGAAAGGATGCTGTACTTTGTCAAATGCTTTTTCTGCATCTATTGAGAGGCTCATATGATTCTTGTTCTTTCTTTTGTTAATGTATTGTATCACGTTGATCGATTTGCGGATGTTGAACCAACCTTGCAGCCCAGGGATAAATCCCACTTGGTCGTGGTGAATAATCCTTTTAATGTACTGTTGGATCCTATTGGCTAGTATTTTGGTGAGAATTTTTGCATCCATGTTCATCAGGGATATTTGTCTGTAATTCTCCTTTTTGTTGGGATGTTTGTCTGGTTATGGGATCAAGGTAATGGTGGCCTCATAAAACGAGTTTGGAAGTTTTCCTTCCATTTCTACTTTTTGGAACAGTTTCAGAAGAATAGGTATTAATTCTTTAAATGTTTGGTAGAATTCCCCTGGGAAGCCATCTGGCCCTGGGCTTTTGTTTGTTGGGAAATTTTTGATGACTGCTTCAATTTCCTTAGTGGTTATAGGTCTGTTCAGGTTTTCTATTTCTTCCTGGTTCAGTTTTGGTAGTTGATACATCTCTAGGAATGCATACATTGCTTCCAGATTATCTAATTTGCTGGCATAGAGTTGCTCATAATATGTTCTTATAATTGTTTGTATTTCTTTGGTGTTGGTTGTGATCTCTCCTCTTTCATTCATGATTTTGTTGATTTGGGTCATTTCTCTTTTCTTTTTGATAAGTCTGGCCAAGGGTTTATCAATCTTGTTAATTCTTTCAAAGAACCAGCTCCTAGTTTCATTGATCTGTTCTACTGTTCTTTTGGTTTCTATTTCATTGATTTCTGCTCTGATCTTTATTATTTCTCTTCTCCTGCTGGGTTTAGGCTTTATTTGCTGTTCTTTCTCCAGCTCCTTTAGGCGTAGGGTTAGGTTGTGTATTTGAGACCTTTCTCGTTTCTTGAGAAAGGCTTGTATTGCTATATACTTTCCTCTTAGGACTGCCTTTGCTGCATCCCAAAGATTTCGAACAGTTGTGTTTTCATTTTCATTGGTTTCCATGAATTTTTTTAATTCTTCTTTAATTTCCTGGTTGACCCATTCATTCTTCAGTAGGATTCTCTTTAGCCTCCATGTATTTGAGTTCTTTCCGACTTTCCTCTTGTGATTGAGTTCTAGTTTCAAAGCATTGTGGTCTGAAAATAGGCAGGGGATGATCCCAATCTTCTGGTACCAGTTGAGACCTGATTTATGACCTAGGATGTGATCTATTCTGGAGAATGTTCCATGGGCACTAGAGAAGAATGTGTATTCTGTTGCTTTGGGATGGAATGTTCTGAATATGTCTGTGAAGTCCATTTGGTCCAGTGTGTCATTTAAAGTCTTTATTTCCTTGTTGATCTTTTGCTTAGACGATCTGTCCATTTCAGTGAGGGGGGTGTTAAAGTCCCCCACTATTATTGTATTGTTGTCAATGTGTTTCTTTGCTTTTGTTATTAATTGGCTTATATAATTGGCTGCTCCCATGTTAGGGGCATAGATATTTACAATTGTTAGATCTTCTTGTTGGATAGACCCTTTAAGTAGGATATAGTGTCCTTCCTCATCTCTTATTACAGTCTTTGGTTTAAAATCTAATTTGTCTGATATAAGGATTGCCACCCCAGCTTTCTTTTGGTGTCCATTAGCATGGTAAATGGTTTTCCACCCCCTCACTTTCAATCTGGGGGTGTCTTTGGGTCTAAAATGAGTCTCTTGCAGACAGCATATCGATGGGTCTTGTTTTTTAATCCAATCTGATAGCCTGTGTCTTTTGATTGGGGCATTTAGCCCATTTACATTCAGGGTAACTATTGAAAGATAGGAATTTAGTGCCATTGTATTGCCTGGAAAGTGACTGTTACTGTATGTTGTCTGTGTTCCTTTCTGGTCTATGTTGCTTTTAGGCTCTCTCTTTGCTTAGAGGACCCCTTTCAATATTTGTTGTAGGGCTGGTTTCGTGTTTGCAAATTCCTTTAGTTTTTGTTTGTCCTGGAAGCTTTTTATCTCTCCTTCAATTTTCAATGACAGCCTAGCTGGATATAGTATTCTTGGCTGCATATTTTTCTCATTTAGTGCTCTGAATATGTCCTGCCAGTCCTTTCTGGCCTGCCAGGTCTCTGTGGATAAGTCTGTTGCCAATCTAATGTTTCTACCATTGTAGGTTACATATCTCTTCTCCCGAGCTGCTTTCAGGATTTTCTCTTTGTCTCTGAGACTCGTAAGTTTTACTATTAGATGTCGGGGTGTTGACCTATTTTTATTGATTTTGAGAGGGGTTCTCTGTGCTTCCTGGATTTTGATGCCTGTTTCCTTCCCCAAATTAGGGAAGTTCTCTGCTATAATTTGCTCCATTATACCTTCTGCCCCTCTCTCTCTTTCTTCTTCTTCTGGGATCCCAATTATTCTAATGTTGTTTCGTCTTATGGTATCGTTTATCTCTCGAATTCTGCCCTCGTGATCCAGGAGTTGTTTATCTCTCTTTTTCTCAGCTTCTTTATTTTCCATCATTTGGTCTTCTATCTCACTGATTCTTTCTTCTGCCTCATTTATCCTAGCAGTTAGCGCCCCCATATTTGATTGCACCTCATTGATAGCCTTTTTGATTTCTACTTGGTTAGATTTTAGTTCTTTTACTTCTCCAGAAAGGGTTTCTCTAATAACTTCCATGTTTTTTTCAAGCCCAGCTAGTATCTTTAAAGTGATGATTCTGAACTCTAGATCTGACATCGTACTAATGTCCGTATTGAGTAGGTCCCTGGCAGTCGGTACTACCTCTTGTTCTTTTTGTTGAGGTGATTTTTTCCGTCTTGTCATTTTGTGCAGAGGAGAATAGATTAATGAGAGAACAAAATGCTAGCAGGGTAACAACGTCCCCAGAAAATATACTCTAAACAAATCAGAAAAGACCTGAAGCAGTGGGAAAAGAAAGGGAAAGAGAGAAAAAAGAAAAGGAAAGAAAAAAAGAACAAAGAAAAAGATAAAGATAAAAACAAACAAAAGCAGAACAAAACAAAACAAAACAAAAGAGAATGTGATCAGATATGATCAGGCTGGATTATAGATCAGTGCCACACACTAGATTTTGGGTGTATTTTGGTCTGTTAAAAGAAAGTCCCTCCCAAAATTTTAAAGAAAGAAAAACTTATATATGTACAAAAATAAGGGTTGATATGATGAAGGGATGGAATATGACTGTAAAGATGGAAATTATAAAAAATTTTAAAAAAGGATTTGATAAGTTGTTTGAAACAAGAAAGAAGAGGATTAAAAAAAAAAAAGAAAGAAAGAAAAAAGGGAGAGAATGTGATCAGGCAGGGGAGTAGAAAAAAACCATACACTAGAGATTTAGAGTATATTTTGATCTGTTAGAAGAAACTATCTCAAGATTTTAAAGAGAGAACAACTTATATATATATGCCAAAAATACGGGTAACTACTATGAAAGGATAGAATATGACTTTAAAAATGAAAAATAAAAATGTTTTTTTTTTTAAAAAGGGATTGATAAAATGTTGGTTGAAAAAGGGAAAAAGAAAAATTCAAAAAAAAAGAAAAAAGGAAAAAAAAAAGACAGTTAAAAAAAATAATTAACTTTGAAAGACTAAAGAATCATGGTAAAAAAGCCATGAATTCTATGTGCAGTATTCCCCTAGCGCTGGAGTTCTGCCGTTCTCATTGATCGGTAAACTTGGTCTTGGCTGGCTGTTCTCGCTGATCTTCTGGGGGAGGGGCCTGTTGCCGTGGTTCCCAAATGTCTTTGCCCCGCCCTTGCCGGTCCGGGCTAAGTAATCTGCTCGGGTTTGCTCTCCAGAGCTCTTGTTCCCTGCAAGCTTTCCGTACAGCTTTGGAGGCGGAGAGTGAAAATGGCGGCCTCCCAGTCTCCGCCCCAGCGGAGCCGAGAACCCGGAGTCCCGCTCCCCAGCGAGCCCCCAGAGAAAAGCAGTCAGTCACTCCCGTCTCCCTGGTCTCCGGCCACACTCCGCGCTCACCCGGCCTGTGACCGCGCCCCTCTATCTGGCACCCGACCCCGGGTGGAGTCTCCAAACCCAGCAGATCCCCGCGGTGCGCTCCCGCACCTCTCCTCCCGGGGGAAGAAGGTGAGTCTCCCCGGATCTGCCGCTTGTTGGGTCCCTGCTGGAGGAGCAGTGGCCCGACTGTGCCGCGGATCACGGTTTATAGCAACCCCGAGCTGAGAGCCCGCGCCTGGGCTCCGTCTCTGCAGCCGGCTTCCCTGCTCCGATACCTGGGAGCTCTGCCGCACTCAGGCACCCCCGGTCTTTCTGTGACCCCGAGGGCCCTGAGACCACACTGTCCCGCGAGGGTTCCACCCCCCATTTCGCCACCAGAGTGACGTCCCTCAGCGGAGCAGACTTCTAAAAGTTCCGATTTTGTGCTCCGTGGCTCTATCACTTGCCAGAAGCGGCCGACGGAGGCCCCTCCCCCGCCGTCTATCCTCCCGAATATCGCCTCGGATTCACTTCTCCGCACGTCCTACCTTCCAGAAAGTGGTCGCTTTTCTGTTCAGAGAGTTGTTGCTATTCTTTTCTTCGATCTCCTGTTGAGTTTGTAGGTGTTCTGAATGGTTTGATCCCTATCCAGCTGAATTCCTGAGAGGAGACGAAATCCAGGTCTCCTACTCCTCCGCCATCTTGCTCCGCCCCCCCCAAATCACCCTTGCCTATGTCCATGAAGACAGTAATGCCACACACACCCTTCAGGGCAGCTCAAACGCAAAAATGAACACACAGCCACAATTTAACAAACACCTGAAGAAAATCAACCACACCCAAAAGAGGCCCTAATAAAACAGACAGGAATACACAGCAGAGGAAGCACAGTTCATCAAACAAACAACACAAGGTGGATAAGAGATAATTTCATATCAAGCAAGAACAAGTTATTAAGAAAAAGACCCAATTAGAAAAAAAAATCTTAAAAAGAAACACATACAAGTACTGAATAGAATAAAAACATGGCTTTAAAAATGGTGCAGTGAGGGGGGCGATAAAACAGAGGAATTCTGTCATCATAGAAGGCACAAGGACCCAAAGAGGAATTATGAAAGAATGATGGAGAGATGGAGGGTGATGTTGACGTGTTGGCATCATCTAAGATGAGTGCAGGTACGTGACAATATAGAAGATGAAGGGTGGGGACAGCTCCGTTTCCACCTTGTAGCCAAAAGTGATCATTAGAAATGTAGATCTGGGGGTCTTGGTGCTAGCAACAGAACCGCTTCCCTGGGGAATCATGGCCTCTGGTTCCCACCGCACACACAAACAGCTCCAAAGTAGTAATACTTGCTGCATGCTTAACACTGAAAGGACAACAAGAAGTTTAAGATTTCTTTGTTGTCCTTTTGTTATTACAGTATATCTACTAAGAGATGCAGCCAGCACATTGTGTTCAAGTCACTTGATTGTTCCTTCCTGTCAACTTCTCTCACCCATGCTCTTTCTATTTTAGGATTTGCTTTTCTTTCTCATTTAATTCTTTTTAAATATGTAAAAGATTTACACTGTTCAACGTTCAAGACAATGTAAAAAAATGCTCGGACAAGTCTCCCTTCCCTTCTACCTCAGCACCTCAACCTCTTTCTCCCCTCTGACTTTTCCTTTGCAGTATGTCTTCTAGAAAAAGAAGCAAATAATTACTTGCCCTCTCATTTCCTGCTACTCCTTACAGAAAAAGGTAGCAAAATATTGTTCCTACTTAAACCTGCTTTTTCACTTACCAGCTTTTTCTAGCAATCACTCCATATGAGTACATAGAGGGACTTCATTCTTTTTTACAGCTGGGTAGCACTCTGTCCTATGGAGGCATCGTGGTTCATCCAATTGGCTTTAGACTGATAGACATTTGGGTGGCTTCCAGTAGTTTTCTACTACAAATGATATTACAATGAATAACTTATACAATGAATAACTTACAATGTGGGATATTTCACATTCGTGGGAGTGTATCTTGAGGTGGGATGACTGGTCAAAGGGAAAGTACAAAATGCTACATACTGTCACAGGCTCCTCCAGAGAGCTCATGCCTTTTTGTATTTCTTCTAGCAATGTCCCTCTATGGTCTCACCAACAGGGTATATTGCTGAATTTTGGGGGGTTGACAATGTGAGAGAGGAGAAATGGTATCTCAGAGAAGTTTTTCCTTTTTGAGGTGTAACCCACATACTATAAAATTTATCCATTTAAATACATAACTCACTGGTTTTTCATATATTCATAAGGTTTTGCAACCATTAACTCTATAATTCCAGAACATTTTGATCACTGCAAAAAAAAAAAAAAAACCTAAACAAACAAACACAACCCTCTAATACTTATTAGTGGTCACTTTCCTCTCTCCCCAGCTCCTAGGAACCTCTAACCTACATTTGATCTGTACAGACAGCACATAGTTTCACCATTTTTAAAATTCATTCTGTCAATCTCTGCCTTTCAGTTAAGGGGTTTAATTTTTCAGTGTTTTATATTTAACGTGATTGCTGATAAAGTAGGTTTTATGTCTGCCATTTTGCTATTTATTTTCTATGTATTACATCTTTTGTTCTGCTCCTGTTGTTCCAATATTCCTCCATTGTGCTTTCTCTTGTGTTAGAGATTTTCTAGTGTACTATTTTAATTCCCTTGTAATTCCATTTACTATATATTTTTGAGTTATTTTCTTATTGGCTGCTATGAGATTATAATTAATATCTTCATTTAGAACAATCTAGTTCATATTAATATCAACTTAATTCAATAGTTTACAAAAACTTTATGCACCTATATAATTCTATCTTCTTCCCCCTTCTTATGCTGTAACTGTCGAACAAATTATATCTTTATACACTATATGCCCATTAACACAGATTTATTACTGCTTTTAGCAGTTGTCTTTTAAATCTTTTTTTAAAAAGGCAAAAAAGTTTATACTGTCTTTTATATTCACCTGTATGGTTACCTTTATTAGTGTTCTGTATTTATTCAAGTAACTGTATAGTCTCCATTCATTTCAGCCTAAGCACTCCCTTTAATATTTCTTATAAGGAAAGTCCGCTAACAACAAATTCTTTCAGTTTTTGTTTACTTAGGAATATCTTAATTTCTCCTTCATTTTTTTTCAAAAGTAACTTTACAAGGTATAGAACTCTTAGTTGACAGTATTTTTCTTTCAACACTTTAAATGTGTCACCCCGCTGCCTTCTGACTTCTGTGGTTTCTGATGAGGAATCAGCTGTTAATCTTATTGAGAATACCCTGTATGTAATAAGTTACTTCTCTCTTGCTGCTTTCAAGAGTCTCTCCTTATCTTTTGTCTTTCAACAGTTTGGTTATGATGTGTCTGGATTTCTTTGAGTGTATCTGACTTAGAATTCATTAACCTTCTTGTATGTATGGATTAGTATTTCTCACCAAGTTTGGGAAGTTTGCAGCTATTATTTCTTTAAATATTTTTTTCTGTTGTTATGCTTGATGGTGTCTGTATTAGGGTATTCCAAGAAACAGAATCAATAGGATATATATACATATATATATATGTATATATATATGCAGATTTATTATAGGAATTGCTCACATGATTATGGAGGCTGAGAAGTCCCTTGATACGCCATCTACAATTGGGAGAATCAAGAAAGATGGTGGTGTAATTCAGTCCAAGTCTAGCAATATTTTAGAGCTTTTCAAAGCCCTATATGGACATCTCATTCTACAATTTTTTCCTTTTAAGTTTTTTGATTAGACTTTTTTTTTTTTGGTCCCACTGTGACCTACCACCTCAGGCAGCTGTGATATTAAAGTTACCTTTAATTATTTTTGACAAATATCCTTGAGGAAAAGACCATTTACACTGGGTAAGCTCAGAGTCAGGTCAAATAAAGCCACTCTTATGAACAGGGTCTTCCTCTTTTTTTGGGGGGGGGGGGGGAGAGGGAGAGGGAGAAAGAAAATCTTAAGCAGGCTCCATGCCCAGCATGGACCCTGACACAGGGCTCAATCTCACCACCCTGAGATCATGACCTGAGCCAAAATCAAGAGTTGGATTCTTAACCAGCTGAGCCACCTGGTGCCCCAGGGGGGTCTTCCTCTTAACCATTAAACAGGTCAAATAATTACAATTCTCTGAGAATAGGGCTTTGAAGAAGCTCCAATCTCATTCTACTCCCTCCTACAGCTACCAAGCTGCAGGTTTTTATTGTGATGTGGAGTACTGGTTTTTAAGGTAACCATAAAGCTGCGGAGGGGCAATGGAAATACCTAAATTAGAATGCCACAAAGCTCACTATCTTATCAAGATTCAGTCATTTTTCTTGAGGAAACACTTTGTGGATTGCTGTAAGCCTTTGGTTAATTTCCAGAGTTCTGAAAAAGTTGATTCAGATAATCTTTTTCCTAGTGTTCTTGTTGCTTCTATGAGAAGAGACTTTTGAGAAGTCCTTACTCTATCATTTTTGCTTACATCACCCCTCTCAGTGTAGTTTTAATTTGAGTTTTTCTTATAATAAATGAAGTTAAATATGTTTTCATATGTTTAAAGGCCATTTGCATTTTCTTTTCTGTAAATTATCAGCAGTGTCTTTTGCCCAGTTTTCTATTAATTTTTTGGGGCTTTCTTCTTGATTTTAAGAATGTTTATATATTAGGAAGATTGGCTCTTTGTATGTAATACAAATATAATTTTTTTTTCTCAGATTGTCCTTTGTCTTTTGACTTTGCCTTTGCTATTTATTTCATCATGCAAAAACTTCACAAAATTTTTTTATTTAGTTAAATTTATCAATCTTTCAAAAAATTGCATCTTAATTTTAAGTTATAGTTAGAAAGGCATTCACACTTCTGGTTTTTTAATTAATCCATATTTCTTTCTAGTACTTATGATTTCATTTTTTATACTTAAGTCTGATCTTGAAGGTTATCCTTGTATATGTATCAAGTATAGGTCCAGTGCAATCTTTTCCCAAATGGCTAGCCAGTTGTCTCAAAACCAATTATTAAACATCCCACCTTCTCCAGTGATTTGAGACACCACCTTTATAATGTATGGGATTGACACACATATACTTGGGTCTACTCCAGGTCTTTTTATTTTGCTTCACTGGTCTGTCTTTCAGGCACCAATACAATATCAGTTTAAATATTGAGGATTTCTGTGGCTGAGTAATATTCCATTGTGTATATATATATACCACGTCTTCTTTATCTATTCATCTAGCAGTGGACATTTAGGTTACTTCCATATCTAGGTTATTATAAATAATGCTGCAATAAACATAAGGGTGCATGTATCTTTTCAAATTAGAGTTTTCTTTTTCTTTGGGGACAACATTGATGGACCTAGAAGGTATTATGTTAAGTGAAATAAGTCAGAGAAAAACAAATACCATATGATTTTTCTCATATGTGGAATATAGAAAACAAAACAAATAAACAAACAAGCAAGCAAACAAACAAACAAACAAAAAACCCAGAAACAGACTCACACAACTACAGAGAACAAACTTGTGGATGCCAGAGGGGAGGAGGATGGGGGGGGGGGGGGGGGGGAAAGGGGGGAGGGGAGAAATGGGTGAAGTGGATTAAGAGCTATAAACTTCCAGTTATAAAATAAGTACATCCAGGGGATGAAAAGCACAGCACAGGGAATATAGTCAATAATATTGTAATAACTTTGTATGGTGACAGATGGTGACTACACTTATTGTGGTGAGCCCTGAGTAATGTATGGGATTGTTGAATCACTATGTCATATACTTGAAATTAGTATAACATTATGTGTCAACTATACTTCAATAAAAAAATATTGTAGACTTCCAGTGTGTTTAAATATATGCTAAGGCTAGACTCAATCCCCCAGTACTTTTCTTCTTTTCAGGGTTTTCCTGCCAAATTTTGCCTCTTTATTTCTCCATAGAAAATTTATATTCATCTTGTCAAGTTCCAGAAGGGAAAAAAACTTGGTGTTTTTGTAGAGATCACATTAAATTCTTTAAATAACTTGAGCAGGACTGAAATTTTTATGATGTTGTCTTCCTGTCCAGGAATTCATTCCATCTTTCACTGGTTAGGTCTACCTCTTTGATTTTCAGTGTTTTGTAGAGTTTGGCACAGAAAGGTGTGCACATTTCTTATTAATTTATTCCGGGATATTTTATCTTTCTGATGCTAAAGAGTAGTGGCAATCGTTACTTCTTTGCCTTGTTCCTATCTTTAGCAGGAATGTCTTCAGTATTTCCCCATTAAATAAGAAGCTAAACTTTGGGTTGAAACATGTCTACTTTATCAGAATGTTCCTTAACTTTTGAAGTTCTTTTAGCCAGATGAAGAATTATGTTCCAGAATTGTGTAAAAGAAAGGCATGTTTAGAGAATTGTAAGTAATTTTAAAGAACTGTAAGTGGCAGGAGTGTTGCTTGCCTGTTATGGGAGAGGCAGGAAATGCGGATGGAGACCATTCAAATGCACATGAAGAAGACCTCACAGGCTATGCTAGGGCGCTTGGACTTTCTTCCATAAGTGTAAAAAAAAAAAAATCACTGAGAGGTTTTAAGCAGGGGAATGGCATAACTAGACTTATATTGTAGTGAGATTCTTCTGAGGGCAATGGCTGATGATTTCCATTGACAAAGCATTTCAAACACGACTGCAAATCAGACCAGACACCACCCACTGAATAAGCCGGGAAGAAGAACAAGTTAGGTACAGAAAAACAAATTGTAGCCATGTCACTATTTTTTTTAATGATTTAAAAATAACGGAGTCAGTAGATCTACTTAGGACTAAACATGAAAGACTTTTTCTGTTTTCCTATTTCCAAAACTTGGAAGTCCTGCTAGGGAGATTCAGCTCCAGGTGACTGTATTGTCTTCATCTGACCTTGGCATGAATCAGAGTAGGCAATGCTGGATCTTAAAGAGAACCCCAGCAACATGGGGGGACCTGAATGACCCTTACAGCAAGCCCCAGAATCACTTCCACTCACCGAGGAAATGGCTGTTTTCTCTCCTTTTCTGTTTTCCTGAGTGGAGTGCTGGAAATAGTCAAGCACAAAGCACAGCATGGTGGACAAAGAATATGATGTTTGTGTTCATGAAAAATTCAACCCTAATTATACCTCTGGGAGCCAGTGGGAGTTATGAAATAGTGTGCCCAGGATGTTCATCTTGTTAATAGATGCCAGCCATGGGGTACTTATTTTTCCATGCCATTTATAAAGACTTTGATGGACAGAAAAAAGCTGCTTGCGTCAGTCCATAAAATTATAATATATAAAGGATATTACGGTAATTCTTCGGGATGATTTTCATTTAGTATCTGGTCTATGAGAATGCCTTTCCTCCCATTAGTGCAAAATTCCAGCAAATGCAATAGTCAGCTTAGCAGGAACTCTCAAAAGTTTATGCACTAACGTCGGCTCAGACACCAGGGATACATTTTCCTGCCACTTAAAATTAATCATTTTTAATATGTTTTTTAAGGAAATGGTTTTTAAATTTTATTTCTGACTCTCAGTTTAGGAGTGATAGCTCCTAGATTTCAATCACATGGACTGACTGACATACAGGAAGTCATGGTGTGACCAATATGACAGCAAGCATTCTGAAAACAAATGAGCAGTCAGGGAAGGTGAACACAAAAAAAGTGAAAAGAGAAAACTAGCTAGTCCACTAGTTAGGACAGAGAATATATAAGCAAGTTTCTTTGGTCTGAAACCAAGATCAGAAAGTCAACTTTAGTGACTTTCACCAATGTTTCTGCAGGTTGAACCCTATGAAACTTTTGATAGTCTACTGGTTTTGACCTACAAAATCATATTTCATATGATTCAACTTGATGCTTTAGGGACAATATCTTGTCCACACCCTAGAACTGGGCATAACCTGCAATTGCTTTAACTCTAAAGCCTTAAACTGCCTGACTGAAGCCTCCTGTCCTCCTAAAGCTCTCATGCCCTCATTTCTATAATGAATCCATGTCTGCAGCCTAGACCAGTTTGCAGATCTGCAGGCCCACAGAGCCAAAAGTCCCCTGGGCATCTTGGCAAGGAAATCCCAACAATACTTCAGTGTGATAGTTTTGGGGTTTGGGGTTTTTGTCTTTTTGTTTTTGTGGGTTTTTTTAAAAAGATTTTATTTATTTATTTATTTATTTATTTGACAGAGAGATAGAGAGCACAAGTAGGCAAGGAGGCAGGCAGAGGGAGAGGGAGAAGCAGGCTCTCTGCTGAGCAAGGAGCCCGATGCGGGACTCAATCCCAGGACCCTGGGATCATGACCTGAGCCAAAGGCAACCTCTTAACCAACTGAGCCACCCAGGCGCCCCTTGTGGGTTTTTTTTTTAACCTCACTGAATCTAGTTACTCACGGCTATTGAAGAGAATGAAGGAGAGTGTGGAACTTCTGAGACTGAATCATGGGAAGCATTGTGGCTTCCATCTTGGATGAGAAACAACAAGGAACACTCAAACGAGAGAAGGCAGAGAGGACTGTGATAATGAGTCTGTGACTTTGTGAGTATTGTAAATTCAGTTTTTTACTGAGCCCTCTATCGTTTTACTCTTTTAGATGCTGAGGCTATGCTTTGTGGCCAGTGGAATTTGGCCTTGGTTTTTAGCAGACTCAGCCCTGGACTGCTTCTCCATCCACACTTGCTCCCTTGGTAATGCCACTGGGTTCTGTCAGGGCTTTAGATCCCACCCATCTGCTGATGATCCCAGTACCTCTATCTCCTCCCCAGCCCTCTCCTCTGAGCTCCAGACCCTTGCCTCCAGCTACCAGCCAGGTGTCTGTCCACCCATTGATGTGTGAAGGGCATCTCCGCCCAAACCTGTCATACCCCCAGCTCCGTCAACCCATTTGCTCAGCTCAAAATTCCTAGACTTCTTGACTTCTCTCTTCCTCACACCACACTTTGAGTCAGTAAATCCTGTGAAGTGTACTGTCACTACATGAGCCAGTCTGACCCTGTCATCACCCTCATGGAACCTATGCAGATCTAAGCCTGCTTCATATCTTGCCTGGATTTGAGGGACATCCTCCTACAAGTGCTCCCTGCCTCTACCCTGCCACTGGAAAGATCCTCTGAAAAGTGTGTCAGATTATATTCCCTCCTTTCTTGAATACTCTGATGGCCCCATCTCACTCAGAGATATGGCAGGGAATAAAATCAAGTTGGTGCCCTCACAGAGATGGCACTTAAGTTGGGAGAGGCAAAATTTAACAACAACAATTTAACATGTAAGCAGGTGATGAGAACAAATGTGTTCTTTGTTTGAAACCTTGAGCTTCCAAGAGACATTTCCAGGAATAGAAATGTCTTCAGTATAGGGCACAAGTCCTGGCTGGATTCAGATGATGCCATGTTCCCGGGTTCCCTGAAGAATGAGGACAGGCCGCCATGGGAGAGCCCAGACTTTGGAGTCAGGCAGACACAGCTCCAGCCCTGGCCCTGCCCCACACTAGCAGCAAGTTCTACCTATTGAATCCCTTCTCCAGTGAAACTGGCTAAAGAGAGTACCTACTTCAGGGTATTTTCATGAGGATTAAGTAAGAGAGTGCAAAGCACCAAACACAATACCTGGTACCAAGTAATCATTCAATAGTTGGTAGCTATTATTGTCATTATTAATGTTAACATTATTGTCTGTCCCTAAGACCCAGATTTAAAAAAAAAAAAAATGGACGAGACTAGAAACCCCAAACACAAGAAATCACAGCCTTACAAAAACTTGAATAAAGGAGACTAAAGTAATTAGGTTTTTGAGAACTGCCCCAAGGAAGGAAATTTCTTTGAGTGGACCCCAGTGGAGGGGCTCATGGCAGGAGGGGAGAAATGAGACCAGGGGCCAGGGCCTGATACTCTGTTCTTCCCAAGGCCACCAGGGCTGGGTTAGGCAGAAGAGGCAGTTTGTTAAGACACTGAAAGACATCAAGATAATGGGTGGAAGGTGGTAAGGAGATGTGGGCTTCTCTAACGTGCTGGTGAGTTAGGGGTCCTGAGCAGCTTGAAACAATCTGAGTTAATCAACATGAACCTCACCCTGATGAGATATTAAGTAAATTATCAATACTGTGCTCTCTATGGTCTGGCTATTATTTGTATCAACCAGAGTTGATGTACAGTCAGAACTTTGCCATGATTGGGTGGATGGTGGACTTCTGGAGCATGGAAAGAGGGCCATGCTGAACATCAGCCATTGTCTCCCACCAGGGCTGCCAGTAGAACTCTGCAGATTGTACTGGGGTATAGAGAATACCTCACCGAGGGGTGAGTGGACAGAAATCCTGCCTGTGCTCCAACTCTGTCATTAGAGGGGCTCCTCTTTGTAATTCAGCTGTTCAAAGGGGGCACTCTTAGCAATATGTCTGCCCAGCAGGGGTGCCTTTTAAAAATTTTCCTTGTGTGTTATTGGGGCCCTGCTCACACCTCTGTCCAGGGAGGAAAGGGACAAGGCATCAGGGGAATGTCACAGTCGTCACTACCTCTATGCCCCTCATCCAGGAAGGTTGGGGGTAAGTTTCTTTATCCATAAGCAGCCAAGGGGAATAGACTGTTTGAGTTTGAGGGAATCCAAAAATTGTCCTCTATTCCCAGAAGACATGCTACTCAAATTAAAGTGGAGACTGGGACAGTGTTGTCAGATGTTTTGGAAAAGGAGGTAGTGTCTCCTCTTCCAGCAGATGGGAGGCCTCCATGGCCTGAGGGGGGAGGGAGCATTTCCAAGTTCTGTGCCTGGGCTTCCTACAGGTACATCTCCACAGCGACCTTTCTGACATCCCTAGAAACAAGGACCAGGGTCACGCAGACATCCGCCAGAGGGCAACTGGGATTTTCCACTTGGCACCACCACACCCTTGATGGAGAAGGCCCAGGAAGAGAGGAGTGGGGGAAGGGCTGGTAGAAGAGGAGAGACGAAGGATCAAAGCATCAGCAGAGAGAGCCACCAACTAGCTTGAGTGAACAGCCCAAGATGCCAGCTTTGGGGAGCACACTGGAGAAACAAGAAGCTGGCTTGGATAACAGAGTCACCCAGAGGGGTGGGACAGGCTAAGCCATAGCTTAAGATGTCAGCAAGAGAGGCCGGGAAGGTAAAGGGAGGCTGGCAGGGTAAGGCTGGACAAGGCAGGGCTGCAAAGTCCTGGGATCTTTATACCTGTCCCTGGACTGATAGGGATGAGTATTGTCTGTTGGTCCAAATAAAGATGGCCACAAAGGATGCTCCTATGTCTGAACAGAGGGACAGGGATGTTCCCTGAGCAGAGTGAGAAGTTAGAGCCTATGGGAGGGTCTGCAGGGATGGCCTTCAAGAACAGGGGGGCAGGAGAACTCTTCGGGCGTGGAGGGGGAGGAATCTGCCACTTTCCACAGCGTTCTTGCCTACACTCTCATTCGTGTTGCAATCTGTGATTCTTGAGTATGCGAATGAAAATCTACATGATAGGAGGCCCCTAGTGTCCTCCCTGCCTTCTAACCTTGTCCCTTTTTCTTTCTTGTTTGTAAGACCTTGCACCTTGGAAACTTTGACTAGACCATAAACCACAAGGCTTGCAGAAATACTTCTTGGAATATACTATTCTAATGTTAGGATTGCACCAATGGCCCTGGGCAAGAGGCATAAAAATAGGAACAACCTCCAAACCATAAATTTCCCTTGAAGTTGAAAACTGTTGCCTACACCCAAACTGTACCTCCGCATATTCAGCTTTCCCCTATCCTATAGAAACCCTGACCCAGCTTTAATCTGGGCTCACCTGTCCTTCAGGTGCTCTCTGATGTGCATCAGTTGAATAAACCCTTTAATCTTTATTTAAGTCACCTAAATAACCATCTTTTGACACCTGATACTCAGAAAAATGGTCCTAGAACATTATTTGGGTCATCTGTTCCAAGGCCATCTTTTAGCAAGCATCCAGTTGTGTCCAGGGAGGGCAGGATTAGCCTCTCTCCACCATGGCACTGGGCTTGGTCGGATGCTGCTTTCCTGAGCACAGGGCTGTAGAGCATAGGGGGAGTCTGAGGGTGTGCGTGGGTAAGCGAGTGCAAACCAGATGGAGCGCTGTGGGTATGACTGTTCACCCTGCAAGGGAAGGAAGTGGTGTGGAGCAGGGGGAGGAAGAGAGAAGTTCAATCTCCTTCAGTGTGTGCTGAGTGTAAATTTCATCTCATGAACTAAAGAATTCAAGAATTAGAACTTGCTTTATCTTCCATGACTCTACTTAACTTCTCACTCAAGTCCACTTCTTCTGCTGGGCTGCAGAAAAAACAACGTCTGTCCTTTCTGGGAAACTTCACCCTCTAGGCGGTCCCATGATCCTGGGTCTTGCACAGTGTCAAGGCACTGGGGTAGGGAAAGTTATTTGGTCCTTATTCATCAGGCCCCCAGTTGTCATTCTGACTGCTTCAGGCCGGGCAGCTGTTGGTGACACCTGTGCAGTAGCCTATCTTGAATGTGTCTCTTTCTGGAGTCTTGCCCCCTCCCCAGTGGGGCTGCCAGGAAAGACGACTGTGCCCCATCCACTCCTGGGACCACGGCCTCACTCTTCCTTCTCTTCTGCCCAGTCTGGAGCAATCTATTTTCAGTCTGGGGAGAATCCGTCTCCTTTTATGTTTCTTTGACTGTGATTATTCTCAGGAATTCACTTCTAAGTGTAAAGCCAACACCAGCAGGATTTTCAGAGTAGGCCTATTTTCTGACTTGCCACATGCCTCCCCTGAAGCAATGCACCCAAGCCAGCTTAAATGAGGAGAGAGAAAAGGGGGAACAGATGGGGAAAAAGTACATACAATTATGTATCAGTGAGAAATCTTCTGGCTTCTCCCTGCCTTCCATGTCATCTGCTCTAATGCTGAGGCTGGCAGCCTGGGGCTTGGAATTTGCTGGTTGGGTAATGCTCCCTGGAGCTGAGGGTGAGGTCGGTCCTTACTCCATGGCTTGGATAGGGATGGGGGAGGGAGGTTCTCCAAAGTGAGTGTTACTGAAAGGGAGGGAATTAGAGCAGCTGGAAATACTTGGCAGTCTTCTTTGACTTCTCCCTATTCCATAACGACTAGCTCTTTCTCCTCTGTGCCCCTAGAACCCTTTCTTCTATTGCCATGGACCACAGTCTACTGCAATGGCTGGCTTCATTCTTGCCTCCCTCTTTAGACAGAGAGCTCCCAAGCTGAAGACCTGTATTTGTTCATCTGTGCACCCTAAGCCCCTCAAAGGTAAAGACTGAGTGAGTAACTCTTGGGAATGCTGTGAAATCCCTGTGCCTGCTGCAGGGGACTGGCATGCCATGGGTGACTGAGGCCTGGGTATGGAAATTATGGACAACACCAAATGGCTGCTCAACAAAATTAGGATCAGTTGAAAGCATGGGCCAAAGAAAGCCAGATAAATTTTAATGCTTAAAAACATAAAACCATGGACTTGAATCGCAAAATTCAGCTGGGATAGAGGTGATTTGATGAATGACTAGAGCCCATAAGCAAGATATAGGGTTTTTAGTTGCGTCCAAACTCAGTATGGGTCAGTCATGCTATATAGTTGACAAAGAACAACAATCACAACAAAAACAGGTAGTCTGATAAAAGGCTGCATTAGGAGAAGTATGCCATCTAAAACAAAGGAGGTGACAGCCCTCTTCTACAGCTCACTGCATCCAAATCAAATCTTTCCAGGGATATAATGTCCAGCCCCATGCATTATGTCTCCTGAGACACATGACCAAACGGAATACCTCCAAACAAAAGTAACCAGGAAAGTGGTTACATCTCAAAACCTTATCTTGTCTTTTCTTTAAATGGTGCTGGGAGTGCTAGATAAACATGTGGGAAAAAATGAACACAAATACACAAAATTTAACTCAAAATGGATCAAACACCTAAAACAAAACTGAAAACTATAAACTTCAAGAAGAAAACATTAAGAGAAAATTTTTTTGCAATGTTGGAGTTGGTAAAGACTTCTTGGGGTGCCCGGGTGGTTCAGTTGGTTAAGCATCTGCCTTCAGCTCAGGTCATGATCCCAGGGTTCTGGGATTGAGCCTTGCATCGGGCTCCCTGCTCAGCAGGGAGTCTGCTTCTCCCTTTCCCTCTGCCCCTCCTCCTGCTTGTGCTCTCTCTCTCAAATAAATAAATAAAATCTATAAAAAAAGATTTCTTAACACATAAAGAAAAACTATAAAAGAAAAATGACAAATGGACTTCATCAAAATAAAGCCTTTTTTTCTTTGAAATTCACCCATAAGAAAACCAAAATGCAAGCCGCAGACTGGGAGAAAATATGTACAGCACATGTATGAGACAAAAAACTTACATCCAAACATATAAAGAACTCTTCAACTCAATAATAAGAAGACAAAACAATAAGAAAATGTGCAAAAGATTTTTTTAAATTTTATTTTATTATGTTAGTCACCATTCATTACATCATTAATTTTTGATGTAGTGTTCCATGATTCATTGTTTGCATATAACACCCAGTGCTCCATTCAATATGTGCCCTCCTTAATACCCATCACCAGGCTAACCCATCCCCCTACCCCCTCCCCTCTAAAACCCTCAGTTTGTTTCTCAGAGTCCCTAGTCGCTCATGGTTTGTCTCCCTCTTAGATTTGCCCCCCTTCCTTTTTCCCTTCCTACTATCTTCTTTTTTTTTTTTTTAACACATAATGTATTATTTGTTTCAGAGGTACAGGTATGTGATTCATCAGTCTTACACAATTCACAGCGCTCACCATAGCACATACCCTCCCCAATGTCTATCACCCAGCCACCCCATCCCCACCCTCCACCACTCCAGTAACCCCCAGTTTGTTTCCTGAGATTAAGAATTCCTCTTATCAGTGAGATCATATGATACTTGTCTTTCTCTGATTGACTTATTTCACTTAGCATATACCCTCTAGTTCCATCCACATCATTGCAAATGGCAAGATTTCGTGGGGTTTTTTTGATGGCTGCATAATATTCCATTATATATATACCACATCTTCTTTATCCATTCATCTGTTGATGGACATCTTGGCTCTTTCCGTAGTTTGGCTATTATGGACATTGCTGCTATAAACATCAGGGCGCACGTACCCCTTTGGATCACTACATTTGTATCTTTGGGGTAAATACCCAGTAATGCAATTGCTGGGTCATAGGGTAGCTCTATTTTCAACTTTTTGAGGAACCTCCATACTGTTTTCCAGAGTGGCTGCACCAGCTTGCATTCCCACCAACAGTGTAGGAGGGTTCCCCTTTCTCCACATCCCCGCCAACATCTGTCATTTCCTGACTTGTTAATTTTAGCCATTCTGACTGGTGTGAGGTGATATCTCATTGAGGTTTTGATTTGGATTTCCCTGATGCAGAGTGATGTTGAGCACTTTTTCATGTGTCTGTTGGCCATTTGGATGTCTTCTTTGGAAAAATGTCTGTTCATGTCTTCTGCCTATTTCTTGATTGGATTATTTGTTCTTTGGGTGTTGAGTTTGATAAGTTCTTTATAGATTTGGGATACTAGCCCTTTATCTGATATGTCATTTGCAAATATCTTCTCCCATTCTGTCGGTTGTCTTTTGGTTTTATTGACTGTTTCCTTTGCTGTGCAAAACTTTTTATCTTGATGAAGTCCCAATAGTTCATTCTTGCCCTTGCTTCCCTTGCCTTTGGAGATGTTTCTAGGAAGAAGTTGCTGCAGCTGAGGTCGAAGAGGTTGCTACCTGTGTTCTCCTCTAGGATTTTGATGGATTCGAAAATGTGCAAAAGATTCTAATAGGCCCTTCACAAAAAAGATATATGAATGGTCAATGAGCCATGAAAAGATGTTCAACATCATTACTTGTTAGGAAAATAAAAATCAAAATACTATATACATATGAAAATGGCTAAAATTAAAGAGACTGACCATACCAAGTATTGACAAGGACATGGAGCAACTGGAACTCTCACACATGGCTCGTGGGGATGTGAAATGACATAACTGCATTGGAAAACAGCATGACATTTTCTTAAAACCTTAAACATACACTTGCCATACAAACCAGCCATTCTACAGCTATGTGTTTACCCAAGAAAAATGAAAACATATACCCACACAAAGACATACATTTGATAACAAGTCTTTATTTGTAATATCAAAAAAAAAAGCAAAAACAAACCATGGAAGCAACACAAATGTCCATCATAGGTGAATATATAAAAACTGATGGTATATCCTTACCGCAGAATATTACTCAGCAATGAAAAGGAACATACCATGCTTACATACAACAACATGGGTAAATCTCAAAATCATCATGTTAAATGAAAGAAGCTAGACAAATAAAATACATGCTTTCTGATCCCATTTATATGCAATTATATATATATTTATACACACTGCAGAAATGCAAACTCATCTAAAGTGTCAGTATTGTTGGTGCTGATGGAAATGTTTGACATCCTGATTGTGGTGATGTATGCATATGTCAAACTGAACAAAGAGTACACTTTAAATATGTGCAATTTCATGTATTTCAATTATATCTCTATGAACTTGGAAGAGACTCTTCTCTTGGAGGAACATAAAACAACATCAGAGGTGGCTGGCACTAGAATTGAAAATTCTAGCATTGTTAGGCCAAGAGAATAGTAAAGCAATGCCTGGGAGGCCTGAGGGCTGCACTCAGTGTTCAAGTGCCCAGGGAGAAGAGGCGAGGGTCCTGGAGAAGGGGTCATTTCTTGCATTGTGGTAGATCCTGCAGCATGATCTGCTGTATGGTCACCAAATGCAGGCAGAAAAATTCAAGGAACGATGCCCACGGGGATCCTGCTCCAGAAGGAACCAATTAGAATTTGTTTTCTGGGCTTTGTCTGAAGGTTTCACATTTGTAGCCACCAGACCAGAGTGTTCACTGCCAATTTTGTGATGGGGGTGGGCTCTAAGTGGAGAAGAGTTGGCCAAACCAAATGTTAGAGTCTGACATACACTGTGGCAGGGCTGTGTGACCTGCCCCACATGACACAGCCCCACGTGGCTTCCCCGTCACCCTTCAGCTGAGCATCTGCACCTGCAGCTCCCCCTTCCTGAGCACCATGCCAACTGTCTCCTGCTCTTCTATAGCTGAGGAGTGGTTTCAAGTATTAGAACCATAATGTGATTGTTGTGACCACTTCTAATTAATAACAAAGGCTGGTATTTGTTTAATAACTGACCATGGATATGATTACAAAACTATTCAATGTCCTATAGGCACTAAAATCATAACTTTTGGGGTGACTCTGTTGGACAGAAATCATGTGCAACATCGATCTTCTACTGGGGAATAAGGTAACAAGTAATTTAAAAAGTATTCTTACGGGATGCCTGGGTGGCTCAGTAAGTTAAGTGTCTGCCTTTGGCTCAGGTCATGATCTTGGGTCCTGGGATGGAGCCCGGCATCGGGCTCCCTGCTCAGTGGGGAGTTTGATTCTCCCTCTCCCTTTATCCCTACCCCCTGTACGTGCTCTCTCTCTCTCAAAATAAATAAATAAATAATAAAATCTTTTTAAAAAATTATTCTTAGTTGGTGAATTAGTTGAAACATAACTGATTATACACTTTACACACCTTCATTCTATCTTCAAAACAGTTTATGGGATAAGAAGTAGTATTACTCTCATTTTACGTAGGAGGAGACTAAGACACCAAGAGATATAGGAATAATTACCCAAACCCTGGGGATAAGGCAAAAAAAAAAAAAAAAAAAAATCATGACCTCACCTATCAATGTCAAAGAGTATAGTGTAACAAGCCTCCTCGTAGTCATATAATTCTCTGCAGGGGTGTAATTTTGTTTGACCTACTATGTAGTATTTAGTACAAGTATTTACTTAGTATTTGGTGTTTAACCTAAATGGAGGGTTTTGCCCCATTATGAACTGGCTTTAGAACCTGACACCCCCCAAGATAGGACACCTCTGTGTTTGTTTCAAGTGGACTGAGCTGTGCTCCCTGCTAGACACCATCTGGATTACTTCAGTGCAGTAGTGAATTTGAATATTCTCTCTTTTTTAAAGATTTATTTATTTATTATTTTAAAGGTGGGGGAAAGGGGGCGGAGCAGAGGGAGAGAATCTCCAGCAGACTGCCCGCTGAGCATGGAGCCCCATCCGGGGCTAGATCTCGGGAGCCAAGATCATGACCTGAGCCAAAATCAAGAGTCAGAGCCTCAACAGACTGAGCCACCCAGGCGCCCCATGAATTTGAATATTCTTAAGACAAAATAGCCCAGGAGAGGAAGAGGGGTTATACCAAGTGAAGGAAAACAGCCTATGTGAAAGGAGAGAACTCTGGGGCGCTCCTGGCTCCTTCCAGGACCTGCGGCTTCAATCCCCCGAGGGCAGGGGAGCGGGGGGGTCTGCTACCTGAGGCTGGAGCAGCAGCTAGGGCAGGTCAGGAGGGGACTCGTGTGCAAGCCAATGGTCTATCCAGGGCGACTACATGGAAACAAGGGTCGGAGAGGGCCGGGAGGAGGGACCAACTTGTTGAAGAGGTGACTCGGAGCACGGTTCCTTCTGCACTTCTCAGTAACTGCAAGTTCTTACTGAAGACATTGCAAGGTATTAAAAACGGACTTAATGAGAAATAATATGACCTACCCACATGGTTCATTTAAAAAATGCCTTTTGAAGTTGTAAATGGAATCAGTATGTCAGCTCCCACGCTAAAGATTGGAAGAGATGGGATGGGGACAACAGTCACTTGTCGGCCAGCAGTAAGAGAAAGGGCCAGAGATGGGTCCCAGGAGCTTGTGAATCAAGTCCCCATTCCACCCAATCCATTAAAATCTTTATTGCTAACATGAAAGTCCTTGACTTTTTAAAAGTGGTAACAGTGCCAAATCCCACTGAGAGGCAATAGCAATTAGTGTTTTTTAAATGGTGTATCCAGAAGACAGGTGGTACTGATAGGAGGGTAGTTAACCCATCTGCTGAATTAACTGCCACTTTCCTCATCATCTGGACTGTGAGCAGAGTGTTAGACAAATGGGAGAAACATCGCTGGTGAAAGCAAAACTATTAGAACCAACCTGGAAGTGTAGGTGAACGGTTAAATAAATTATGTATGAAACTCTCTGTACCTGTCTTTCAAAATGAGGGGTTCCTTGCCGCGCCCTGGGAAGGTGTGAGTGGTTCTCAGGGCCTGCACAGAGGAAGCACCAAGAAAATAATTATTGAGTGAGTGGATACATTGTTAAGCGAACAAAAGTAAACAATACATACGACAGAATTCCATTTATTGTTTTAAAAGGGGCTAGAGGTGTTCAAAGATATTTGCTTTTTCATATCTATATAAACCCAGACTATCTGGAAGAATATATACCAAACTGCTACAGTGGCGACTTCTGAAAACGAGCTTGGAAAGACAGGGGATTTTCCAGTTCAGAAAAATGAAATCAAGTTCTAGAAGGTAAGTGCTCTAGAAGGTATGTGAAATGACAAAAACGAGATAGAAAACTTCACATCACATACAATCACACTTTTCTAAGACATCTATCGTGTACATTCACTTAAAAAGTCATCTTTAGATGGTGGGCCATGACTGATGGTTGTTTGATGATTTTTTGTATTTTCCAGAATGTCTACAATAAAGGTTTATTATTTTTGTTATGTTCATCACATACAGACCTATGCTTTTTATTTTTTTTTAAGATTTTATTTATTTATTTGAGAGAGAGAGAGCACGAGCGGGGCGGTGGGGAGGGGCAGAGGGAGAAGCAGACTCGGGGCTCCATCCCAGGGGCTCCATCCCAGGACCTCAGGATCATGACCTGAGCCGAAGGCAGATGCTTAACTGACTGAGTCACCCAGGTGTGCCCCGACCTATGCTTTTTAAAAGAAAAGAAAGTGGGGTGGCTGGCTGGCTCAGTTGGTAGAGCATATGACTCTTGATCTTGGGGTCATGAGTTCAAGCCCCATGTTGGGTATAGAGATTACTTTAAAAAAATGAAAAGAAAAGGAAGTGAAGAAGCATCACCCATGCTGAGTTTTGTTAGTGTGAAGGCATGCTCCTTATCCCTGTAATTCAGGGGAAATTTCCTGGATTCCCTGCCTGTAGAACAAGGAAATTTCTCCCCGTGGCAGGCAAGGGCAGTCTCACCTAGCAACTCATAGACTGTGACTGAGGCTCACAGGTGCCCAGATAGAAATGGGACAAACCTCTATAACTGAGCTTCCCCAGACTTGCTCACTCCACCCTCAACTTCATTCATCCTTTGGGCTCCTGTGCTGATGGTTCTAGTTCACTCACTGTGAGTGTCATCACCTGTCCCCAAGCACAGTGACTTCTGACTCATTCCACTGCTCCGAGTAGATTTAGGGATTAGTCAGCTTTGAAACAAAACCAGACAAGTTTGAGATGAATAGGCAAACATCACAAAAATCGAGTTCTGTGTGTATGTGTTTTTGAAGGAGCGGAGCATACCCCAGAAGATGGTGTGCAGAATAGAAAGCAAGTTCAAGGATCATGAACATTGGCCCTTGACAACCAGGGAGCCTCTTCAGGCAGGTTGGCAGGCAGCGGATGGGGACAAATAGAAAGAAAAAGGAAGACAAAGGGGTACGCCACATGTCAGTTTGTGAACCTAAGAAACATCAACACTTTGGAGATCCTCCAAAATAAATGGGGGGGTCACCTTTTAGGGGTAAGTTCTGATACCATATGACTGTCAAACCAACAGGCATTTTAACCAAATAAGGCTAAATTCTCAAGCAATAAGAGCAAATCATAAGGGACAGAAGGTTCCAACTTCCCTTTTAGAACACTCCATTCCAGAAGGCGGTAGTGTAACATCCACAGGCATATGAGAGGTAAAAGTTATAAGCTAAGAACGTTGTACTCACCCATTTTGCCTTCCACAAGTGAGGAGAACAGAGATATTCTCATAAAAGCTTGGACCTATAACTAACAGGTTATAGACCCAGAGCACCCAAATTTGGGTAGGCAGGGGGGAATCCCCCACTGCATCCGTGAAGGTCAGGGAATCCCTCCCACACAGCTTATCTAGAAAACTTGGGGTAACATGAGTCTATTCCAATTCAAGTGTTGAACTACCAGTTCTAGGACCTCCTTCTCCTGTCAATACGAGAACAATTTATGAAAGGGGGAGGGAATCTTGTGTTACACCCATGTGTACAGGAAGAAATGATGTAAAACAGTCATCCCCTTGTGGCTGATGGAAACTCCCCAAAAGTCATGTTTCAAAAGATATCAAGTATGTGATCTTATTTTCTCAGTATTTTAAAAAAATTCTACAATGAATATAGATTATTAATATGATCAGGGGGAAATTACATAAAAAATTACGTGGGATGGGCCCAGAATTCTTCATTTTTAAAACACCTAGATGATTCTAATTTATACTAGATTTTGAGAATGACTCCTCTAAACCTATTCTCTAAACTTCCTCTCCAAAATCCAAATCTTCCTTTCCAAATCTCAGTTATAATGATCAAAGAAATATAGTAATACAAAAAAATATAGCACCACTTGAAGGCTAGGAAAGGACCCTGCCCCATGCCAGAAATATTTGGGAATATCTTTGAGATGTAGTGAGAGTAGACCAGACTAAGAGATAGCTGACTGAAGCACAATCCATCACAAGTGAGGGGAAACTCATCTGGGGACAAAACTGGGGAACCGACTGCCAGACAGAAGCCCAGTGATGTCCCAGGCTGGGACTGGGAACAGGAGAGGGCACCTGCCAGTTGCTGGGTGCTTCAGAGGAAGACACTTTCTGGCAAGATCCTCATCATTTTAAGAAAAATCCTTTTATTCCTAGTTTGAGTGTTTTTCGCTTTCCTTTCTGGAATGAGTTGATTTTTATCAAAAAATTTGTTGTAATTTATTGAAATTTGCATATGGTTTTCTTCTTTAATGTGCTAATAAAGTGACTGGCATTAAAATTTTCCTAAAAGTTGAATTGTGTTTGCATAGCTAGTATAAATCTTATTTTTGATACGCTGCTGCACTTAATTTGCCTTTGTTTTTTTGTTTTTTTGTTTTTTTTTGGAATTTTCATCTTTATAAAGTGAACTGAGCTTATAGCTTTCCTTCCTTCCCTCCCTCCCCTCTTCCTTCCCTCCTCCCCTCCCTCCATCCCTCCTTCTTTTCTTTTTCTGATGTTGGTATCAGGATTATGCTAGTCTTAGAAAATATATTGGAAAGACTTCTAGATTTTTACATGGTTACGTAGTATGGGAATTTTTAGTACCTCAAAGGTCTGGCTGGGCTTGGGGACGTTTTTTTCAAGTTTTTCTTTCTTTCTTTCTTCTTTCTCCTTTCTTCTTTCTTTCTTTTTTTCTTTCTTATTAGAGAGAGAGCACACACATGTGTACAAGTGGTGGTGGTGGGGGTAGATAGGGGCAGAGGGAGAGGGAGAGAAGCAGACTCCCCTGGGCTTGAGGACATTTTAAGGTAGATATTAGACCACCTTTGCAATTTCTTCTGTGTTTATTGGTCTCTTTAAATTTCCTACTTCTTCTGCCAATCCTGGGCATTTGATTCCTAGAAAATCATGTGTTTTTTTCTCTTTCAAATTTATTATTAGAAAGTTGTATATACTATTCACTTCAACTGTTAAAAACCCTATAGTGTTTGCAGGTACAGTAGCTTTATCATTCCTAAAGTTGTTTATTAGTGTCTTCTCTTTGTCTATTTTATTTGTGTCCTCCTCATCCAGAAGAAAAAAAGAAACAAACTACTCATATGGGTTTTATTCTTTCATTTCTTGGTTTCTACTTTTATATTTATTATGTACTTACTTTGGGGGATTGCTCTGATGTTCTTTTCTTAGCTTCTTAAGTTGAAAGATCAGTTCATTTATTTTTTCAAATATCTTATTTCTTAACAAGTGTATTAAAGCTATAAATTTTTTTTAGTATGAGTTTGGCTGCACCCTACAGATTTTTGTACGTAGTGCCTCTTACCACTTGTTTCTAATTTATCTATAAGTTCTACTTGTCTTTCTTCTATAACTCAAGTATTTTGGAAGGGTTACTTCTATTGCAATCAAATGAATAGTTTTGGGGGTTGGGGTTGAACTTAGTTTTTTCTTTTTTGCTATCATTTGTTATGACTAAATTCGCCTGTAGAGATTTTCTTTTTGCGAAGAGTTGAAATTTGCTTTTAGGCCTAACATATGCTTATTTTTTGGAGAATGTTCCACATTTGTTTAGAAAGAATGTGTCTTCTTTGAGGTTGGGTACAGAGTTCTTTATATAGCTGTTATATCAAGTTTCATTACTGCGTTATTAAAATCCTTTAAAGCCTTACTTATTATTTGCTTATCGATTGCTGAGAGAGATGTGTTAGCCTCTGCATCAGCTAGTTATCGCTGCAAAACAAACCCCTCAAAACTCAAGGGCTTAAAGCAGCCGTCATCTAGGATCACTCACGTACCCATGGTAAAGGGGGTTCAGCAGACCTGTGCTGGGCTTGGCTGAGCACCTCTGTTCCAGGCTGTGCTGGCTAGGGTTACTATGGGGTCTCTGCTGCTAACTGTAGGTCTGTGTGCCAACTGGGGGGGACTGCGGTTGTTGAGCTGATTCTTCTCATTATCAGTTTGTGGGTTAGCTGGAAGAACTCTGCTCCACAGTGCCTTTGCTAAGCTCTTGCTGGTCCAAGAATCATGACATTTGCAGATGTAATTTTTTTAAATAATTTTTTTAAATTTTATTTATTTGAGAGAGTGAGAGAGAGAGAGCACAAGAGGGGGTAGGGTCAGAGGAAGAAGCAGGGAGCCCGATGCGGGACTCGATCCCGGGAGTCCGGGATCATGACCTGAGCCCAAGGCAGTCGCTTAACCAACTGAGCCACCCAGGCGCCCTGCAGATGTAATTAAGTTAAGGATCTTAATGTGAGATCATCCTAGATTTAGGGTGAACCCTAAATCCAATGGCTGAGTGTCCTTGTAAAAGACAGCAAAGGAAAAACAGCAGAGACATGCACAGGAGAGGGTGATGTGGAAATGGGACAGAGATTAGAGAGCGATGCTTATAAATCAAGGAATGCCAAGAATTGCTGCTAGCCACCCGAAGCTAGGAGAGAGACATGGAACAGATTCTCCCTTGGAGCCTCCAGAAGGAACCAACCTTGATTCAAGCCTCCAGAACTGTGAAAGAATAAATGTATGTTCTTTTAAGCCACTTGGTTTGTGGTAATTTGTTTCAGCAGCCACAAAAAAGCTAATACAATCTGCTCCCACACGTGCCCCTACTCTTGCTGACACATAGCAATAGAAATTTCCCCGAGATATAAGCTTTATATTCCCCATCCAGGCTGTGCTGGGATCTGACTCCAGGAAATGAGGAGTGGTAGGAGCAAGTCATGAATAGAATTAGTATCTCTTTGGGAAGCTCCAATTCAAGCGAGG
Source organism: Phoca vitulina (assembly GCF_004348235.1). Taxonomy (NCBI): domain Eukaryota; kingdom Metazoa; phylum Chordata; class Mammalia; order Carnivora; family Phocidae; genus Phoca; species Phoca vitulina. Next base: position 42,370,486 of record NW_022589713.1, read on the forward strand.
TCAGCACTGTCTCCAGGCAAGGGGAGGCGATTCTCTGGCAGAGGGAGGAGGTTGCTTTTACCAAGGGATTTTGGGGATTCGAGATCGTTGGGTTTTGCCACCAAAATGTTTCCAACCCAGGTATTTTCTGCAGCTCTGTCATCATAATCAAGTCCCGGGTCTGATTTTCAGCACAATCTGATCTGTGCAGCCGATAAGGATCTCCTTAAAGCTACCATACTGGTGTTAGAAGTCAGAATAATAATTCCCTCCCCGGAGAGAGGCAGTGATTGGAAGAGGGCATAAAGAGAGCTCCTGGGTGTTGATAGTTTCATATTTATTAAATCTGGGACCTGGCTAGATGATTGTGCTCACTTGATGGAAATTCCTCAAGTTCTGTACTTATAATATGTGCACTTTTCTGTAGGTAACACTTCAACAAAAATTTTTTTAAATTTGTAAACAATTGTTTTTAAAAAGTTAAAAAAAATAGTAAAAATGAAAGGTGCTATAGAGGCTCTCTGGCTTTAAAAGTATATTCAGAGGGGTGCCTGGGTGGCTCAGCTGGTTAAGCATCTGCCTTCAGCTCATGTCATGAGCCCAGGGTCCTGGGATCAAGCCCCACTTCTGGCTCCTGCTCAGCGGGGAGCCTGCTTCTCCCTCTGCCCCTCCCACCACCCCACTCCTGCTTGTTTTCGTGCTCTCTCTCTCTGTCTGAAATAAATAAATAAAATGTTTTAAAAAAAAAAAGTATTTTCAGAGTTGGAAGTTGATGGCCCTGAGCTGGTCATTCTCTTTTCATAAGTCCCTGGTACTGCCATAAATAGCCAGACTGTTCCACATTTGTTTTAATTAATACAATTTCCATAGCAATTAAGTGAAGTTACTATCCAGTCTCCTAGGAGTGCCTCATCATGAATCCTTCGGAAACCAGGGTCTGAGGCAAGGATTAAAGTACTAACACTTTATCTGGGAAGAGAAAGCCCAGGAAAGTGAGCAAGAGGGGAAAGGGGAAGCAAAAGAAGGGAACCAAGTGAGGTGCCGTAAGGCAAGGGGGCGCATCGCTGCACTGACCACTGCTCCGTCAGGAGCCACAAAGAGACACGGCGGGTCTGGAGCTGACAATTTATTTTATTTTATTTTTTGTTTTTTAATTTCTTAAAAATATTTTATTTATTTATTTGACACACACAGAGAGAGAGAGCACAAGCAGGGGGAGCAGCAGAGGGAGAGGGAGAAGCAGACTCCCCGCTGAGGAGGGAGCCTGATGTGGAGCTCGACCCCAGGACCCTGGGCTCATGACCTGAGCCGAAGGCAGCCGCTTAACTGACTGAGCCACCCAGGCGCCCCTGGAGCTGAACATTTTTAACACCACTTCCAATCTTCTTGGTCCTATTTCCTACTCCGGCCACCTCTGTAGCAAGTTCTACAGGGGTCCCAACCAGTTTCACACAAGAGCGACCTGAGAGTGTCTCCTCCTGCCCCAGGGCCACTCTCGTGCCAGGCTGGGAATATTTGGGGGGAGCTCATTTAGCATTCACGCGTGCACAACCTGGGAGGACCCGGGAGTTGACATCTATGGAGTAATGGCAGCTGATGGATAGATGCTCCCCTTTCATACCCCAGAACGGCCGTTCTGAGATGGCATTTCACAAAGCTCCTTAGACCTTCCTACAGCACTGAGCACCAGTCACTAGCCATAGTGGTGCCAACTTAAAGCATCTTTGCATTGACTTTGACTTTGCATTGACCTCCTGTTTCACTCCCCTTGTCTCTTGCTCCTGTTCCTTGGGATCACTTCCCAAGTGAAGAGAATTAGTATCTCTTTGGGAAGCTCCAATTTAAGCGAGGTCAGCACCGTGTCCAGGCAAGGGGAGGCAAGTCCTGGGGATCACTTCCCCAGTAAATTATCTCTATGCCTGCCTTGCATTTGGGTCTGCATTAGGGGGGAACCAACAAAATCACAAAAGTGACAAAATCATTCATCAGGATGTTCACCCAGCATGCATGATGGGTCACAATGAGGTGCCACACCTTGACAGGAGCCACAGGAGAGAAAGGAGAATTAATCTGCCTGGATTCCCTTTGCCTCTCATTTTTCACTGTTCCAGACTTACCCCACAAGCAGATAACTCCCAGTCCTTCTGCATTGTATCATCCAGCTCTTTGCCCACCACTCAGGAAATCTGATCCCATGTTTCACGGTGTCGGGTGGAAGGGTGACCTCCTGGGGTGGGTGCTGATTGATACAGAGAAAAGAGGGGATGGCTCGAGGTGGTGCAATAGGTACACAAATTGAGTGTCCTGTGCAAGGGAGGAAACAGTAGTTGAGAAGCAAGAGAATTGAAGGGGGACAGAGCTTGAGAGTCTACAGAACATTTATACAGAGAATCCGAGCTACTGAAGCTCGGGTCTGGTGCTCAGGAAAGAGACATGTGGATTTGGGACTAGCCCGGATACAGGAGGACTAGAAGCCTGGCTGAGAATGAAGCCACTCTGAAAGGCACAGAGAAGTCAGGGTCAAAGCTGGGGACCCAAGGCGGGCAAAAGTGCAGAAGAAGAGAAGCCAAGGGAGGACAATCCGAGTTAGGATGAAAGCCGGGAGGGTGTTCTGTTATAGAAGCCAAGGGAGGGAGGGGAGGAGTAGGTGAAATGATGTGAGGAGGTCAAGCAGAATGCAGACCGAGGAAAAATCTGTCTTGTCTGGCAATTAGGAAGTCATCTGTGAGCCGTGTGAAGAATCCGCATCAGCAGAAATGTGGGCATGTAGGCCAGACTGCAGTGGGGGAGGTGAAGGAGATGGGCCTCCGTGGATGCTCTTAGAGGAGATCGAGGATGCTGGCAGGAAGGGGGAGGGCCAGAAGTGGGGGATAGAGAAAGGGAGCTAACATTTCCTAGTATAACCCTGAGCACTCAGCAAGGGTCTTCCACATTATGTCCCCACCGATTGTACCCCAGCCCTGGAGGGATGAACCATCCTGAAGGAGAGAAGGGAAAACGGAGGCTCAGAAACGTGGCTGGTCCAACGTCACAGGCTGGGAAGGGGCAAGCCTGGAATTTGCACTCAGGACTGCCTGGCTCCGTGAGGCAGCCCCTTTCCATCGTCTGCTGGAGAGTGAAGCAAAGCTCCGGGAAGGACATTTCAGGTGGGAGGGACTGGATTTGTGTGCAGTCAGAGAAGGAGCCAGAGGAGAGGAAGGGCTGACAGACATGAATGGAGAGACTATCCGGAGGCTGCAGTCCCTGGAGGGCAGAGGAGGTGAGGGGTGGCAAAAGAACGCCATCGGTGAGTAATCAATCCATCGCAAGACTCAACAAATAACGAAATCATGGGCACATCTTCATTTCTGTCTTGGGCTTCTTTATTTTCAGATCTCTAAGTTAATAGATAGCCTTCTGACTGCCTTGCCCAGAAATTAGGGCGTTCTGCTCACTAAAATGGGTCAGGCCTGGAGAAGTGGGAGCAGGGGTTCAGGAGGCCTATGAGTCACAGGCCCAGGCCTAAAATATTTCTCTCTAGGGATGAAAACATGCTTATGTAAGGAACAAGAAATACCAGCACTGCTGTGGGAATGGTAAAATAATGTAAAAAAAAAAAAAAGCATTTTTCCTTTGTTTAAAATTTTTTTACTATTTATGTTGAAATAATTATAGATTCATAGGAAGTAAAATAAATCCATTTTAAATGACAGATTATCTTTTATTTTTGACATACATTTTAAATGACATATTTTTCTAATGACATATTTTTCCTGCCAATTGGCAAAAAAAATAAATGTTAATAATATCTAATATTGGCAAGGGTACAGGGACAACAGCTTTTTGGAGGACAGTTGTGCTGTACCTTTATCATCGAACCGCCAGGTCCAAGTGTGAGAGAAGTACTCACACACCTGCACAAAGAGGGTAAATGCCCATCTGTGGGGACACAATACTTCAGTAAGGTGGAATTCCAATCAGCCATGAAGATGAAGAACATGTATGTTAAGAAGTTCTCCCAAAACATTGCTAACTGAAAAAAAAAAAGCAAGTTGAAAACAGTACTATAATACAGTATGACCTTATTTATTTAAATATCAAAACCAACACAAAACCAAATTATTTTTGTCTATATAACTACAGTAATGCCGAAGGAGAGGAATGAGATTGGAGGATAATAGAATCAAGGTGGAATTTCATTTTATTAGTGTTGCTGTTTTGCAATGAGAATATACTCATGTATCATTTGGGCGTTTAATTTTTTCGCTAGAATGAGAACTGCTGACATGGTAATGACCGCATGAGACAGCATCCCCATTCCTCTCTTGGTGAATATCGCGTAAAATTCCATTTTGAGCAAAACTAGAGTCCTACTGTTCTTACCCCAAATTCAGCAGTTTTTAGTAAATAAATGCTCCTCAATTTGTTGTCTGCCTTTGGTCTATATCAAAGCCCTAAAACAATAATTGCTCTGCAATAATTATTTTGTCCAGTTTTATAGTTGTTTTTGGAAGAGAGGATGTACCAACCTTTTTACTGGCCATTGTTAGAACTCTTTTCATTTGTACCTGAGTTTGTGATTTTTTTTTTTCTGAGCTAATGTTTTCAATTTTTATGGTCTATATAGTTTCCTGGGGCTGCCATTAACAAGTACCCAAAACTGGGTGACTTAAAATAAATTTATTTTTTCACAGTTAAGGAGGCCAGAGTCAGAAATCAAGGTGTTGGCAAGGCCATGCTCTGTCTGAAGGTTCTAAAGGAGAATCTGTTTCATGTCTTTCTTTTAGCTTCTGGTATTGTTGGCAATTGTTGGCATTTTTTGCTTATAGAAAGATCACTCCAGTCTCTGCTTCTGTGGTCACACGGGGTTCTCCTTGTGTGTCTTCACATCATCTTCCCTCTCTGTATGTCTGTCTCTGTCTCTTCTCTTCTCATAAGGACACCAGCCTTATTGGATCAGGGCCCACCTTAATGACCTCATCTTACCCTGATTACGTCTGCAAAGGCCCTATTTCCAGATAAGGTTACATTCACAGGTACCTAAGATTAGGACTTCCATGTATCTTCTTGAGGTGCATAATTCAATCTGTAACAGTTAAATAATTCAGTCTTTTATCTTATGGTGTCTATGTATTGACTTCTGCCTAAGAAAGGTCTTCTTCACCCCTTTATGAATAAATAAATTTTTATAATGTAACTTTTTACATTTAAATTTCTGAGACATCTGAAATTGTTTTGGTGTAAGGAATGAGGTAAAGACTTGACTTTATATTTTCTATGCTCTAAAATGGTTTATTAAATGATCCATTCTCTGTCATTACTTTGAAATGCCACCCATCTGACCCAGGAGGCAGAGGAGCTGAAGAACCAGATGCAGTGGGAGCCCAGCTGTAGCTCCATGCCAACCTGGTTACTCGGCAGATTGGTGACAAGAGGTGAGAGCCACTAGAGTGCCTCATGTCCTGCATCAGCCTCCCCAGTGTAAAGGAACATGGTTGTCCCCTCCCATCAGCCTTCCAAATCTTGTGAAAAATGTCTCTGGTGGCCCACAATAACTTACGGCTATTCAGAGAAGGGAATTCTTAGCTAGATTGACATAATAGGGTTTGAATGGAAGAATGATGTGATCTAACCTAAATTTTTAAAGCATCACTTTGGCTGCTATTGCATAATCCAGGTGAGAAATGCATGTGTCTTAGATCAGGGAGTACTGGGAAGTGGTCATATATTCAAAGAACAAGCGAAACGACTTGCTTATAGATTGGATGTTGTATGTGAAGAAAAAAGATCAGTCAATGATGACTCCAAAATTTTTTGGCATAAGCAGCCTGAAGAATGGAATTGCCATTAACGGAGGTGGGGAGAACTCAGGGAAGTTCCAAATTTGGGATACTGGAGTTAAGAACTGGGTTTTGGGAGGGCGCCTGGGTGGCTCAGTTGGTTAAGCTTCTGACTCTTGGTTTCGGCTCAGGTCATGATCTCAGGGTTGTGGGATTGAGCCCTGTGTCGAGCCCCATGTGGAGCCCTGCAATCAGTGAGGAGTCTGCTTGAGATTCTCTCCCTCCCTCCCCCTCTGCCCCTCCCTCAATGTGCATGCTCTCTCTTTCTCAAGTAAATAAATAAATCTTAAAAAAAAAAGAACTGGTTTTGGTTATGTTAGATTTGAGGTGCTTACTAGACCTCTAAGTAGAGGTGTCCTTACTTAGGGATGGATGGTCGTTACCCTTTGGGATGGGGTGAGCGTGTTCCATGTTTGGGGACAAGGGTGCATAGGGATATTTGGGTAACCTGAGTGGTGGATTATAGCAGAGAATGCTGTATCTATCAATACCCAGCCTCATTTTCTTTCTTTAATAAGACAATCCTGAGTGTTAGTTAACAATTGCCAGCCTTCCTTTCAGCTTTCTGAAATCATACGATCTAGTTTTAGCTAATATGGTGATGGCAGAAGTAATGTAAGTCACCCGAGGTCATACTTTTAAAAGGAATGGGTAGCAGACTGATTGACCTTTAAACTGGGATGCAGATGTGAGGGCTAGTGCTAGAGCAGCCATCTTAGATCATGCAATGGAAGCCACATGTTGAAGACAATGAAAAGTTTTAAACATACCAAAAACAGAGAGATAGTATAGTAAACCCCCATATAAACCATCATTTGTATTTAGCATTTATTAACATATTGCCATATTTCCTTCATTTTTTTGCCAATATATTTTAAGTAAAATTACAACAACATGCTATTTCATCCCTAAATTCTTCAGTATTCATCTCTAAAATGTAAGGTCATTTTTCTACATGATCAAAGTATCAGGATCACAATTAACAAAATTAGTAACAATCCCTTAATATATTATCTCATATTTATTTTATATTTCTATTTCTCCAATTGCCCCCTAAATGACTTTTAAACTAATTTGGTTGAATAAAGATGCTATCAAGGTCCATTGTATTTGTTGCTGTGTTTTAAATCTCCTTTAATCTAAAATAAATTTACTCTCCCCTTTTTTATTCTTTGATGACAGTGACCAGTTGAAGAGACACAGTCAGATGTCCAATAGGATGACTCATCTTTTAAGAGTAAAAGTCAGTTCTAAATTTAGGTTAGAATTTGGGGCAAGAGTATGTCATAGATTACACTATGGACCTCATATCTCGTCACATCGGAAGGCACAGAAAGTCTGGTTATCCCATTATTAGAGATGCTAAAATTGTAAATTGATTTCAAAATCACTTTTTAAAACAATATAAAATACCTAAGAAAGATAAATGGGCATTGACATATTTTCATCCAATAATCCAATTCATGGAAATATGCTTTAAGGGAGAAAGGAACCCAAAGTTTTATGAAGATTTTAGATCCTTACCTCTTTTATGAAAAAACTGGAAACAATATGAATGTTAAACTGTGGTAACTCTGGTTCATTCATTCCTTTATTTAATATTTATCTAGCTCTTACTATGGGCTAGACACTGGGTTAGGGCCTAGGAAGTTAAAGACAAATACGGTATGGTCCCCACCTCAGGATCTGCTAAGGGGAACATGCAAGCATATACACATCTGCTTCACACTGTGAGGAAAACCACAATGGGGAGGATTTCCCATCTTTAATGATTTCAGTGTATTTCCTCCAGTGCCCTTCCAGTTCTGCAGATGAGGAGGCACTCAAAAATGGATTTCCAATTCATTTGACATTAATGTCTACTATAACTGCAGTGTGGTTTTATAAAAGATAAGCAACATGATTTTTCAGGTAGCACATATTGATCCCCTCTAGCCCTGAAACATTGAAGAGTTCCAAGATAGGAGAGATGATATTTGTTCAATAACAGAATTGTATCCATCAAGTTTTAATGGCCTGGGAGAGAAGGGATGAGGGGAAAATGAGCACGATGTATTTGTAGATGTAAATCATACCAGTTGTTTTTTTTTTTTTTAAGATTTTATTTATTTGACAGAGAGAGACACAGCGAGAGAGGGAACACAAGCAGGGGGAGTGGGAGAGGGAGAGGCTTCCCTGCCGAGCAGGGAGCCCGATGCGGGGCTCGATCCAAGGACCCCGGGATCACGACCTGAGCCGAAGGCAGCCGCTTAAAGACTGAGCCACCCAGGCGCCCCAAATCTTATCAGTTTTTAATGATTTTTTTTCTGTCTCTGAGCCTAAAATTATGTCCCAAAGGTAGCTTACTCCATGGCAGTGGTGGGTCATGCATATGGCACTGCCAGCCCCAAGTTAGCAGCAGGGCAAGCACCTGGGCGCAGGTGTGTGAACAGACCCATGTCCCACATCAGAGGACCGGAGTGCTGCTGACCCTTCTCAACACAAAGGCTTACTGCCACAGTCTCAAAGTGAAGCTGATCGAGTTAGGCTCAGACATTTTTAATGTTCACCTGATAAGCTACCCCCCAAAGTATGTTTCTATAAAGCAGTTTAATAGTTTATGATTGAGGAGGAGCCTGGGTGGCTCAGTTGGTTAAGCGTTTACCTTCGCTCAGGTCATGATCCCAGGGTCCTGGGATCGAGCCCTGTATCGAGCTCCTTGCTCAGCTGAGAGCCTGCTTCTGCCCCTCACGCCTGCACATGCTCTCTCTCTCTCTCTCTGTCTTAAATAAATAAATACAATCTTTTTAAAAAAAGATTTTATGATTGACCTGCATGAGAATTTAAGATGTTCTTAGTCCATTCCTCTACCTTTCAACAGGATCATGACTACCTCAACTCATAAAAAAAAGAACCTATCTTATTTTTTTTTTAAATCAGTAATAATGATAAATGCCCCCAAGGAGTTTCACCATTTCTGCTACTAATTGGCTCTGTTGTTTACAGACATTGGCATTTAAGGGCACCCTCCTACATTCCTTGTTCTTCAGTTTCAACTTTGTTCCTTTAGTTCTAATCTTGGCTAAGATGAGGTGCCCAGGAGCATTCCCTTGCCCACCCTCAACCTCCACTTCATCCACCAAAAACCTTGGCTCTACTTGGCTAACTCCTATTGCAAAACTTCCAAATCACATGCCACCACAGGCTAGCATACCGCTTGTTTTTCAAGGCACAGTGAGAGGAAAATTTCTAGAAATTTATGCTGTGCACAGTCTCCTCTCCCAACTTGAGTAGCTCAGGGGAGCTTCCCCTGCCTGTTTTGAGGAGGCACTTATCTAGACACTTTTTCCAACCTACTTCAAAATTCTTATTAGCAATTCCAGAAAATGTAAACGACTCTATAGTGACAAAAACAGATCAGTGGTTACCTGGGGATAGGGAGGGAAGGAGGAAAGGGACACTAGGAAACTTTTGGGGGAGATGGAAATGTTCCTTATCTTGACTGTGGTGATGGCTTCAAGGTTGTATGCATATGTCAAATGTGATCAAATTATACCTGCTAAATATATGCAGTTTATTGCGCATTAATTATACCTCAGTAAAGTTGTTTAATGAATTCGTATTGGCTCCTAGTTCAACTTCTTTCAGATCCAACCTCATTTCAGAAGGCTTGGCTTAGTAATTTACAAAGCCAGATCCTTCAGTCAATACCATGTCCCTCCAATCCCCAGGGCTAGAAACCACTGCAGTAACATCTTCACACAAGCTGTGTAAATCAGTGTTAGTTCCCTATAATCATGTGATCACTTCACTGTCCATGGGGCTCAGAGAAATTAAGTTGATTACAGTCTGTTCCTGCCATGCTTGCCATTCAGCTGTGTGTGGGCTGCTCTGTGACATTGGAGGGGCAGACTTTGCTTAATACAATGGACATTTCATAGATGAATATTCTGAAGAGGGCATTCGTCTTTATGTATATGGACCACCACCCCCACCAAGACCTCCTCAAGGCTATGACTAAGACTTGTCCATTCTGAATGTGTTTGTTGCTTTGGAGGTGCTTTGGGGTTCACCTGGCATCTCCTTCCCCACAGCGTTCCAGCCATGTTTTAAAGGGAAGGTGACTTTCCTTCCACATCAGTCCCCATCAGCCCTTTTCCTCTATCCCCTTCATAAGGGAGCAATGAAGAGAGATTGTGGGAACACTGAGCACCTCAGAACAACTCCAGAGGCTTCCAGAGCAAAGGCTCCAATCACATTTAGCTCTAAGGCAAGGCAGAATAGAGAAGATGAATAACACATGCATCCACATCTGAGCTGCCTTTTCCAAGAAAAAATATTTCTTCTTCATTTCACCTGGGTAAAAAAGGAGGGACACAATTTTTAAAAGTCATGTTCAGATTTAACTGAATGTGATCAAATCCTGGCTCAAAAGAGTCCACACAGAATTGGAATTTATTGACTACTATCCCTTGGAGATCCAGGGTGGGTCTCTTCAGGCACAGATGGATCCAGATGTTGAAGGCTACTGTCTGACCTCTGTCTCTGTCTCTCTCCTGTCTCCCTCTCAGTCCTCTGTGATGGCTGCATTCTCCACCTGGAGGGTCACAGAACTTGTCTTTTCTCTTGTGAAATTTCGTGGTTCTCATTCATCTGGGGGGAAAGGAGATTCTTCAACTCTGGTGGAAAGGCTAATGCCCTGCCTTTGCCTGTGCTATCTTGCTTTTGCAGCAGGAGGAAAGGCCATTGGACTGCCCTCCCCATTCACAGGAAAATAATGATGCCAACTTGTAATTTATTCAGAGCACAGATAAACTTGACCTGCACAGAGAAGAAAATAGCTCTGAGAGGAGGGAATGTATTGACAAATGAAGTATCATCATTCTTGGCCTTAATCTGTAAGGCTTAGATATACAGTAATAGACATTCATGGAGGAAAGGGGCACCTGTAATCACCTTCTATTATGTGCCAGAGATTTATGTTCTCATAAAGCCCATAATTTGAGATTCTTTCCCCCTCCCTTACTCAATGCTATTCCACCTAAAAGAAAGGAAATTTTAGCTGGTATTGCTGTGATTCAGAAGTAAGTCTAGCTTGTGCTAAATCCTCTGCTTTTACCATTGAGCCCCTCACCTCCTTGGTTCCAGCTCTGCCATATATTGGCTACATAACCTTGGGCAAGTATTTCAATCTCTCCAAGCTTCTTCTCTCAAGGGCTTACCATAGATTGGACAATCTTCTTCAAATTGATCTATAGATTCAACACATGTTTGATCAAAATCCTTGAAGGCTTTTTTTGTAGAAAGTGACAAGCTGATTGTAAAATTCATACAGAAATGCAAAGAATCTAGAATAGCCAAAACATTTTGGAAGAAGTAAGGTTTCAGTGGGTGATTTTTGTTCTTCTAAGATTCTCTTCTTACCCCTAATGTTCTTCAGTTTTTCCGAAAGTGTCTATATATGGATTTATCTTTATCTATCCTACATGGGTTTTAGTACTGACTCTGAATCCAAGGACTTATGCCTTTCTTTAGTTCTAGAAATTTCCCAGCATTTTCTTAGAATATTACCTTTTTCCCCCCCTTTCTAACTCACTTCTTCTGGACTTCCTTTTAGATATTTGTTAAAGACTCTCAGTCTAATTTCTTTTTGTGTGTGTTTTATTTTTCTCTCTTTCTGTGCTAACTTCTAGTTCATCCCTTGTGACTCACTTCCAATTGATTAATATTAGAGTTTGATCTATTGGGTTTTTATTTCATTGACCATATTTTTTATTTCTAAGATTTCTAATTGATTCCTTAGCATATCTACCTGGTCTTGTTTCATTTCTGTTTGGTTTTGTTCAATAGTTTCTTATTTTATAACAATTTCTTCATCTCCTGAGAATTCTTAGCATAAAGTCATTTTCAGATTACTCCATTATTTTTATTTTATGTGGTACGAATTCATCTCTTGGTCCCTGCTCTCAGGAGCTGGACAGACAATACCTTAATCTAAAAATGCATGTAATACAATAAAAGATAACTAAAAGGAAAGCTAGGATAAATGTATGATGGTCTAGGGTGATTAGGAAAGTTGCCCTGAGTTGATGGAAGTTAAAAAGAAGGTTTAAGAAAATGGCACCTTCACACCTACCTGTGTGGTTTATTTCATTTATCCCTGTTGGAAAATGTCTGCTTCAACTGAGAAATACTGAAAACAACTGTTTCTCCAGCAAAATAATATTTCTGCCTGGCTCAACAGTCAGTAATTTTATTAAGGTATGATAAGGGGGCCTAATATTATTTTATTAATCCCTAAAGCCAGATACCATCTTCAAATTATGAATAGCATAAACAATGTGACCAACTTTAATTTCAAGGAACTTCCCAGTCACCCAAGTTCATGAAATAAGGAAGACAGTGAAATATTCACCTGGAAAAAAATAATCATCCACAGTCCCGACAGCTGGGGAAAAAGAGAAGAATTTGGATCTACATTTTAAATAAGAAGTTCCCCCTCAAATTGAAGACGACTTTAAGTGTTTTCAAATTAAAACCAACAGAACGGGTAGAATCAGATTTTATTGGTGGATTTTTTCTTCTTTTTTCTGTATCTTACCTATTCCTTCACCATCACCACTTTCCACTCACCTAATTCCTATCCTCATATCTCCCCATGGAGGGAAATGAGAAGTTTAACAAATTCAAAACGCTGGACAAATTTGCCATGAATGTTTTGCCATTGCTTTTACTTTCCCTAGTTCAATCTATAAAACAATAAGGTGCCTAAATCAACTGTCAAAGTATGATCTAAGCCCATGAGTGAAACATGAGTGTCTATAAGTGACTCTAAATCATTAGTCCTTTCTTCAGTTCTAGAAAAAGCATACTGTACTGGAGTTCTATAAAATTTGAAACAATTAAAAAAATAGTTCCTCATATATGTAAGCCACTGGAAAGACATTTTACAGTGATCTCATTTAATTCTCACAATACCCAAAAGGGTAAGCACTATTATTATCATTATCCTCATTTTACTGATAAGAAAACTAAGGGTCTGAGGGGATAAATACCTTGCTCAAAGTCTCACAGTTAGGGGCTTCTGGTTGGCTCAGTCATTAAGCGTCTGCCTTTGGCTCAGGTCATGATCTAGGGGTCCTGGGATCGAGCCTTGTGTTGGGCTCCCTGCTCCGCAGGAAGCCTGTTTCTCCCTCTCCCACTCCCCCTGCTTGTGTTCCCTCTCTCGCTGTGTCTCTCTCTGTCAAATAAATAAATAAAATCTTTGTATTAAAAAAAAGTCTCACAGCTAAGGGGAAGAACCAAGATTTGAACCCAAGCATTCTGAGTCCAGAACTTTTGCTCTGCAGCACTACACAGTACTTCCCTGTATCTGAGTAACCCAGAGCCATTTCTTATAGTTTCTATTTGTTTCCATTTCCATCTTACCAATCTATTCACTCATTCTGTCAGTTTTTTCCTTTTAATCTTTACACATATTTTAACAACTCTTAAAGTCTTTGTCTTCTTACACTTCCATTCACTAATTCCCATCAATCTTTTCTTTTAAATCTTGAACTTATTTGCAGCACCGTTTTAAGTCTTTTTCTGCTAATTCCAACATCTGGGTTGTTTTGAGGTGTACTTCTATTTGATGCCTTTTCTATTGATTATGGGTCTTATTTTCTTGCTTTCCATATGTGATAATTTTTCATTACATGTTGAACATTGTAGATGATACGTTGCAGGAAGTCTGGGCTATGCTGTTTTCCTTTAAATAGTGTTAGATTTTGCTCTGACAAGTGGCTAAATTACTGGTGGACCTTCTTGATCTTGTCAGGCTTTGATTAAAGCTTTGGTAAAACCACCCAGTTGTGTCCATGTCCTAGAGATGTGGCCCTCAATCTAGGATGTGTTCTTTACTCCTAAAAGTAAGGTCTGAGGTCTCCACTGAATGCTCAAGGTGCTCAGTAAGATCTCTGAACTCTGGCTACGTAGAAATCTCAGTGTTTCCCAGCTCTTTACCACATCTATTTAGCTCTCTGCATTCCAGCAGAGTCTTGCCTTGCACATTCATAGCTCAGACTGCTTACCCTTGTGCAATCTCTCCTCTTTGACACCCTGCTCTACTGATTCCAGCCACCCAGCCACTCCAAAGTTCATTCTCTGAACTGCTCCACCCTGCAAGACCCTTGTGTTCCACTTGGACTCAACTTTTCTGCTGGAGTCTGGAAAGTGCCCCCAGGCGTAAGGCCAGGGAAAATATGAGTTTCTTCTCTCAATAATCAGAGTCTTGCGTGGCCTGCTGTCTTCTATTGAAAATAGTTGTTTTATTTATTTTATCTAGTTTTAGAATTGCTTACAAGTGGGGGACAATGAGCAAAATAAGTGTGTATTTTGGGGGCAGTAGGTGCCTCTTATTTGCTAAGCTTTATAATACGCCAAACATATTTTCCAGGCAAGGCCAGCATCTGCAGCTAGTGACCTAGTTATGTGTCATTTCCAATATATCATATTTCATAGACTCTAAGACCCTATTGGTTGTAAAACTCACCATTATTTTAGGAACACTGAAGCAGAAAACACGGTTGGTGAAACATAATTCCTTGATAGTCATTCTATAGATGCATATATCAGCCACACCTGCCCCTTGTTGCTTTGAAATTTCTTTCATCTATTCTAAGGAATTTGGCAATCTCTCCTGCCTTCAATTGCATGGCTTAGAGGGTACTGGGAAATCATTTTGTTAAGTATCTTAATACAAAATGCAGCACAGCTTTGTCTGCTTGTGGGTATCTTCCTTTTTATGACCTATATGAAGGACTTGACTATTGTTTGCTGAGAAAATATAGAACTGCAATAATTTTTCCAACAATGCTTATTTACTTCACTGACAACATCTCTAGGTTTTACTCTTGTTTCTGTGCTTTTCTATGCACACAACAACTTTTCATTTCAATGTCAGTTGTAGAGTAATCTTTCCAAAGACATTCAAAATAGTGTTTAAAGCCAACATGCGTATGGGTGTCTGGCTTGCTCAGTCAGTGAAGCGTAAGACTCTTGATCTTGGGGTCGTGAGTTCAAGCCCCACTTTGGGTTTAGAGATTAACTAAAAATAAAATCTTCTAAAAAAAAAAGCCAACATACATAACCCAACAATGTACATTACTCAGTTGACATGGCACCAATATGAACAACCAAGGCCAAGTTTGTACATCTGTATGCAATGACAATCACATGTCACCTAGTCTCCAGTGAATATAAAATGCCACAGATTGTAATTCATGTCCTGATTTCAGAAATGTTAAAGTGTGAAAAAATATCTACTTCATATAATTGATAAAATATGGTACACATAAATTATGCACACACACGCACACTTATATGACATAAAACCATGCCCAAAAGGAAGTAATTTGCTCATAAGGTCTTCTAAGTGCTGTTCCCATTTTGACAACTTCAAGCACACTTCAAAATTGCATCAGTGTTGACCTGTTAGTTGGCCTAGTTTTGCAAATTGAACTACAATTTAAGCACACATTTCATAAAATGAAAGTAATTACAGTGTGGGCATTCTGAAGGCCATCCCTTGATCTCACCACACACACTCAGCTGGGAGAGTGTAAATCATCCTAAATGCACACCCTTTGCTTCAGGGACTGATGTTAGCTGAAGGTTACCTCCTCAGGCCCAGCGATTACTGCAGAAGTCCTGTCCCAAGGATGAGGGGGAAAGACTATGCTCTTGGACTTGTAGCCTCTCTTGGAAGCATGACCAAGGCAGTTCCCAGGCTCTAGGCTGGGTCCTGTGAGGATACCGCAGGTAAGCACAATGCTACACCTTCTCCCTAACCCTCAACCCTGGAAACAGACATGAGTGATACAGGCTCTTTAAAACTGGCTTTTAGTGTATTTAACCATTTAAATTTCCTAAAGTTGGGAACTATTTAAGCAAGGTGCGAGTTTCTATCCCAGAGCCAACAGTGAAAGTGCGACATCTTCTTTTTTTTTTTTTCCAATTCTCCAGAAAATCTGTTTAAAGACTTGGGAAATCCCAACAAGCAAAAAGCATGTTTTAATCTTCAGTGATGGTGGCAGTAGTTGGCATAAGTTATGTGCTGGTTATGTGTTATATGTTAGGACTTTGTGTGCCTGATCTAGTCCTCACAGCTACCAAGAGAAGTAGGTGTCATTATGCTATTCATTTTACAGATGAAAAACTGATCATCAGAGAGACAGAGTAACATAGGCAAGGCCACACAGCCAATAGGGGCACAGCAGGGATTTAAAATTTGAGAGTGTCTGACACCAAAGCCTGTGCTCTTATGATTCAAAGAATGTCATCCCTTTTTTCCCCAGCTTCTCCATTCAAACCTCTTTCAAGTATAACCTACCATCTCAAGTAAAATAGTGCTCCACCCAAGGGACTGTCTGACAAGGTGAAGAATAAATGCTAAGCTCATACCTCAGAGTGCAGAGCGAGCCCACAATTGACAGGAAGTGTCCTATCCTGGAGGAGGGGGAGAAGCTCAGGTAGCAAGCACCTCATTTTCCAAACACAGCAGGCTTAGTCCACAATTGAACTCACCAACATCCCACAAAGTCTGTGGGTTACCAGCTCCCCATTTCCACTAAATCCCTTAAGCTAATGTTAGCCTTAAAGGGGGATATGAGATTATGCCCTGGGTGTGCTTGGGCCACATGGGCCCTGAGTATAAAAGGCATAATTGGAAAATTCAGTCAATGGTGAGCAGTGACAGGGACAGGCCCCAGGGTTAAAATGGAAGGCACGTGGTTAGAGAAACAGTCTTCTGTAGATGCCCTTACTCTGGTTTGGCCCTGGATCTCAGGTCCAGAGAGAGGACAGATGCCAGTGAGGTGAGGAAACTGTGAAGTCAGGAAAATGTGGAGGTCACTACCAGAAAGAGCTTCTGAACAGTCCAGTTTTGCAGTGATTTGTTGCACAACAATAGATATTGGAAGGAAGGAAGGAAGGAAGGAAGGGAGGGAGGGAAGGGAAGGAGGAAAGGAGGGAGGGTTGGATCCAGAGGTTATGATAACAGCCTAGGGAAGAACCCATGAGGACCTAACTATAGGAATTGAGAGGGAAAAAGGTCACCTTTGATTTGGCCCAGAAAACCCAGAGCCTCTAAGCCTGGACAGACATGCAAATAAACCAGCAGCCAGAATCTCCATTGCTGAAGCCTTCCAAGTTGGACAACAAATCATCAGACGTCTCAGTCGCTGCCCCCAGATAAAGGTCCAGCATTTGTCACTTCTCCCTGAAAGGAAGAGCATGTTTTCATTCCCAGCAGTGATCAGGTCCTGGCTGCATAGAGGCTTTGTTGATCTCAATGACAAGTCCTTCACAGGAGTGTCCCTGAGAAGTGGCCGCTAGGGGACAAACGCAGAAGGCCTAGCAGCACCTGGCATCCCGTCCTTTCCTAAATTTCCATCCACTCTTATTTCCCTTTTATAAAGATTCAAAAATTCACTTATTTTATGTAGACATAATTCCTTCCCCATCCAAAAGAAATAATAATAATCCTGGTTTTCCCAGGACCATCCTAGTACTTGACACCAAGGCAGCTGCTTAAAAATAATAACCCATAAAGTGACTCTCTCTTATCATTCAAATAATTACATTGAGCCTCTCCTGGGATTGGGACGTCCTTTGGAGTATCTGTGGGCAGGGGAGGAATTGGCAGTAAGCATGGGGGCTCCTCCTTTGCCTCCAGCAGAGAGAGTCTTTGAAGGACTCACTCAATTGTACTTATCTAATGGCATGTATGTGCGCATGTGCGTGCCCTACAACTTATCCAGCAGACAACCAGTAAGAATGAAAAGGCATGTTTGCACAGCTCAGTGGTGGGGAGATCTCAAAAGGACACCTGGAACTGTCCAATGGAACCACATCCCTGCAACTTCCTTCTCCCCCATTCCACTTTACTGTTTCCACTCCATGGAATTCATTCTAGTCTTGTATAAGAGTCACAAGGGAAACAAAGGCAAAAATGAACTATTGGGACATCATCAAGATAAAAAGCTTTTGCACAGCAAAGGAAACAGTCAACAAAACCAAAAGACAACTGACAGAATGGGAGAAGATATTTGCAAATGACATATCAGATAAAGGGCTAGTATCCAAAATCTGTAAAGAACTTATCAAACTCAACCCCCAAAGAACAAATAATCCAATCAAGAAATGGGCAGAAGACATGAACAGACATTTTTCCAAAGAAAACATCCAAATGGCCAACAGACACATGAAAAAGTGTTCAATATCACTCAGCATCAGGGAAATCCAAATCAAAACCTCAATGAGATACCACCTCACACCAGTCAGAATGGCTAAAATTAACAAGTCAGGAAATGACAGATGTTGGCGGGGATGTGGAGAAAGGGGAACCCTCCTACACTGTTGGTGGGGAATGCAAGCTGGTGCAGCCACTCTGGAAAACGGTATGGAGGTTCCTCAAAAAGTTGAAAATAGAGCTACCATACGATCCAGCAATTGCACTACTGGGTATTTACCCCAAAGATACAAATGTAGTGATCCGAAGGGGCACCTGCACCCCAATGTTTATAGCAGTAATGTCCACAATAGCCAAACTATGGAAAGAGCCCAGATGTCCACCGATAGATGAAAGGATAAAGAAGATGTGGTATATATATAATGGAATATTATGCAGCCATCAAAAAATGAAATCTTGCCATTTGCAATGACATGGATGGAACTAGAAGGCATTACGCTAAGTGGAATAAGTCAATTAGAGAAAGAGAATTTATCATATGATCTCACTGATATGTAGAATTTAAGAAACAAAACAGAGGGTCATAGGGGAAGAGAGGAAAAAATAAAGCAAGATGAAACTGGAGAGGGAGACAAACCATAAGAGACTCTTAATCATAGGAAACAAACTGAGGGTTGCTGGGGTGGAGGGATGGGGTAACTGGGTGATGGACATTAAGGAGGGCATGTGATGGAATGAGCACTGGGTGTTATATAAGACTGATGAATCACAGACCTCTACCCCTGAAACCAGTAACACATTATATGTTAATTAATTGAATTAAAATAAACATTAAAAAGAAAGAATCACCTGCTGGAGTGGACACTGTCTCTGTTCTACCCAGTTGCCCTTGGATCCCTTTTGTGGCTGCTGTGCTCCCCTGCCCCAGCTTCTAATGGCTTCCACTCATGATTCTATCTAGAGGGTTGTGTTCAGGCTACTGGAGTCTCTTTGCTGGCACCTCCAGAGAACCGGAAGTGCCAGTGAACTTGCCTGCCCTTAACAGTGACTGACAGTTGCAGGAGAACAAAAGCTCAGCCTTTTGCCTCAAGTAGGGACATCACCAAGATGTAATTTAAATGCCAGAGCTTCCCTGCCAGATTGAGTGGAGGCTATGCGTGGTTCTATGTGTGGTTCTATGGGGCTCTGTCTGGGATACACCTTGCCTTGGCTTCCTCCATTCCTGCCCTGCTTCTCCCACTCTCCTACCAGATGCATCACTCCAGGGAGTCCAGCCAAGATATTTCAGGAGCTTGTCAAAAAGCACACTTTGGTCCCACCTTCAGAGGTTCTGATACAGTAGGTCTAAGATGAGACTCAAATTCTGCCTTGTTGAACTTACCAAACTCAACCTCCAAAGAACAAATAATCCAATCAAGAAATAGGGAGAAGACATGAACAGACATTTTTCCAAAGAAGACATCCAAATGGCCAACAGACACGTGAAAAAGTGCTCAACATCGCTCAGCATCAGGGAAATCCAAATCAAAACCTCAATGAGATACCACCTCACACCAGTCAGAATGGCTAAAATTAACAAGTCAGGAAATGACAGATGTTGGCGGGGATGCGGAGTAAGGGGAACCCTCCTACACTGTTGGTGGGGAATGCAAGCTGGTGCAACCACTCTGGAAAATGGTATGGAGGTTCCTCAAAAAGTTGAAAATAGAGCTACCATACGATCCAGCAATTGCACTACTGGGTATTTACCCCAAAGATACAAATGTAGGGATCCGAAGGGGTATGTGCACCCCAATGTGTATAGCAGCAATGTCCACAATAGCCAAACTATAGAAAGAGCCAAGATGTCCATCAACAGATGAATGGATAAAGAAGAAGTGGTATATATATACAATGGAATATTATGCAGCCATCAAAAAAAAACAACAATGAAATCTTGCCATTTGCAACAACATGGATAGAACTAGAGGGTATTATGCTAAGCAAAATAAGTCAATCAGAGAAAGACATGTATCATATGATCTCACTGATAAGAGGAATTCTTAATCTCAGGAAATAAACTGAGGGTTGCTGGAGTGGTGGGGGGGTGGGAGGGATGGGGTGGCTGGGTGATGGACATTGGGGAGGGTATGTGCTATGGTGAGCACTGTGAATTGTGTAAGACTGATGAATCACAGACCTGTACCTCTGAAACAAATAATACATTATATGTTAAAAAAAAAAAAGAAGATAACAGGACGGGAAGAATGAAGGGGGGGAAATCGGAGGGGAGACGAACCATGAGAGACTAGGGACTCTGAGAAACAAACTGAGGGTTCTAGAGGGGAGGGGGGTGGGGGGATGGGTTAGCCTGGTGATGGGTATTAAAGAGGGCGCGTTCTGCATGGAGCACTGGGTGTTATATGCAAACAATGAATCATGGAATACTACATCAAAAACTAATGATGTGATGTATGTTGACTAACATAACATAATAAAATAAAATTTAAAGAAATAATTAAAATAAAAACAAATAAAATTAAATTAAAAATTAAATAATAATAATAATAAAAAAATTCTGCCTTTTTAATAAGCACCCCTCATGATTCTGAAGGACGGGATCAATCAGTGGACTCTACACTGAGAATGACTCGTCCAAAATAAGTGATTCATACTTAAGGAAATATACACTTGGGTTTCTCATGTGGTTTGATGGTTCTAAAAATGGATGAGAGTCCTGATGTCAGGGTGAGGCCACTGTGCATTCAGCAAATGCTTTGCCAAGTTGTGCAAAAGGAAGCTTCTGCAACCCGCTAAGATAAACCCTAGTGTCTACATCCACATGTCAGCCCCTGGGAGAAGTAAACTCTTCCAGGCCAATACACTCCCGCAGTTACCACAACATCCCAGGATGGTGCAGGACTCCTAGCCACACAGTCCTCAGGGAGTTTGTTGTTCGTGACAGGGGTAAGCATGAGGAGTATTTTTTAACTCAAATATGACTCAGATTGATGGAAGCTGCAAATTCAACTATCGTAATTTGGGTTTTCCTGGAAGTAGACCTGAGCAAAGGCTTTGGGAGCAAGTGGTTTATTTGGGAGGGGATCCAAGACAACACACGGATGGAAATAAGGAAGTGAGGCAGAGCAAGGAGGGCAGCCAGTGAAAGGAGCATTGCTGAGCATGGTGCCACCACAGGCCATCGGGGCTGAACCCTGTTGGGGACCGATGGCAGCCAGCGTAGAACATGGCTTAGGAGAGAGAGCTGGGGACGTGTTCACCACTTCCCATGAATCACTGGTTGAGGGCTGCTCCCGGGGGGCCATTAATCCCCAGCACTTGAAGCTCACCTCCGCAGGGCAGAGCAGGCTCCTCCCACCACCAGAGAGAAAGCTCGAGCAGAGTCACAGGGCTGGGAGCTGGAAGTCAGTCCCACCCACAAGGCACCCATGGCATCTGATGAAGCATCTATATCAATATGTGAGGTAAGTTCTTTCCAATTACAGTGCTTATTACATGGTCCCTTTAAAAAAATAAAATAATAAAGCAAGAAAGCAAGAAAGCGAACAGCTATGGTTGGAAGAAAAAGAAACACAGCCATATCTTAAAACCAGCAGCATTTCTCTAGACGAATCCTTTAGACCCATCTGTATCTTCCCAAGGAGAGCAGATTGCTTTGTGAGCTCCAGGGCTGGTGACAAACCCAGTTTCTCGCTTCTGATTTTCCCAGCTGTGTGTACAGCACAAGCGAATGCCTTTAGCAGCCTGGCAACTCTTGAGGCAATTAGGGTTGCCAAGAAATAGCTGCACTATCACTCCTGCTCTCTGCATCCGTGATTTCTCTTTAAAATTAGCATCTTGTTATACAAGGGTCCTCCATGGGGAGCCCAGAAAAGAACCTCCCAAAACTTGACAGTTTCAGTGGACTTGAGCTTTTAGTGTGGTTCTCCCCGCACTTTGACTTCAATGGAGCCACTATTCTCTGAAAAGGGAGTGTGAGTGATAAAACTCAGGAGGCGTGGCGCGGATCTGTGTAAGTGACATAATCCCAAACGCCTCTCACCTCTACCCCATCCTCCCTTGAGTGTCTCCTCCTCCGTATCTCGTCCTGAGAGCAGTCGTTTTGTTCCAAGAAGAGCTGAATGTGGGAAAAGACTGAAAATGCAGGTTTTCTTGTCCCCGAAACCTCACCTCACTCCACTAAGGTTTATCCCATTAAAAGAGCTCACAGCGTTCTAGGAATTGATTCCTGCGTGACTTGTTCGACGGTTGTGCAAACACAGGATCAGGAAACCAAAGTGACTCATTCTGGGTTACACAAACTATGGCAGGGAGACCCGGGACTTACGAAGTTCCCAGAATCAGAAAAGAAAGAGAATGGTACTCGGCATGAGAAAGAAGACATGTTTCTTGAACATTTCTCCAGGCAAAATATTTGTACCCATTGGTGCACACATTCCCCAAAGAATAAGAACAAAATAAGAACACTTGTGTGTTTTTACAGTTCATGAATGTAATGGGGTCTGTCCTCAGGTTTGCACTTAGGGGCTGCAGGAGACACTGTTGATGCTTCACGCATATCTCCACCGCCCACCTGAACACACCGGCAGCTGCTGGGGACAGTTCCCGAATAGGCTGGTGGCTGTCCACATTGACGACCTGCATCTCTGTTCTCTGTCTGTGGTAGGTCCTCCTGCTCCCAACCCATCACAGAACCCTCAAACAAGAGGACACAGGAATCCTGGATTAATGCTCCGGTGGGGCACTTGTGAGGTGTTTCCTATACAGCTACTCAGAGGGGCCCCAGCCAGACTGAGCCTCAGTGTCCCTCATTAGTAACCTGTTCATCAACCCACACTTGATGTTTCCCTCTTCCCAGACTCATTTTACAAACTTCTCAGCTCAGCAATCTGAAATGCCCTCCCAAACACACCACCTGCATCCAGGTCTTTGTCTCAGGGTCTTTTTTGGGGGGCAGGGGACCTAAATTAAGACAGGTACCCAAAATATAAACCAACTTTTTTTTAAAGATTTATTTATTTATTTTAAAGAGAGAGGGCATGAGCAGGAGGGGCAGAGTGGGGGAGGTAGAGAGAATATGAAGCTGACTACATACTGAGTGTGGGACCCGATGTGGGGTTCGATCCCAGGATCCCAAGATCATGACTTAAGCCAAAATCAAGAGCTGGCCACCCAACCGACTGACTGAACCATCCAGGCACTCCATCAACCAACATGCTTGCTCAAAGACTGAATCTCTTTTTCCTTTCCACTCCCAGCTCCAGAAACTTACATAAGAAACACAATCTGGCAGATAAGATCATATTCTCACTCCTTTGCAAGTCCTCGGCAGCCTCTGGGCCTAGCACCCCGAAGCTCCCCGCTCAGCTGGAGGCCCGTCTGTTGCCAGCCATCTCCAGGGAAGTCACAGAAGCTGGTAAACAAACTCTTTCCTTCACTCATTATCCCGGGTGCTAGGAAAATATATGCACAGATCTCTCATTTCTGGGCTGCCAGTTTTTAACATTTTGTTGCACATACTACAGGTTTGTGCTATTCCTTAAGGAATGAAAATCTAAATAGAACTTTTACATTTATGGGACAAATCCCCACAGTTCAAATATCACTGCTTTTTAGCGTGAAACCATTTCCTCTTTCTCTTTGGGCTACCTTTCCCACCAACATGCCCTTTGGACATTGCTCAAAGTTATCCCTATGCAAAGCAGCCCAACCTGCTTTTCTTAAAACCCCAAATCTCTGCCCACCTCCGCAGTAGAATCTGGGACCTCGGATCTCAGGCTTGTCCACAAGAAGTGATTACAGGTTGGATGGTGTAGTCAAGCCCATTGCTTAATAGCATGGTAAGGAGGAAGAAATGTGTACTAATGTTCTCTCTGCACAAATGAGTGGCTCCAAGCAGGGCTTGATCCCAGAACCCCGAGATCATGACCTGAGCCAAAGGCAGACACTTAACCAATGAGCCACCCAGGCACCCCCTAGGCTTGCATCATTATAGACAGGCTTTATTCACCTACTTGAATGTCCAGTGGGTCATTCAACATCCTGTGCTTGTCTCTTTCAGGGGTTGCCAGACACCCAGCATCCTGGTCCCCTTCCCCTTAACACCAGTAGGCACCCCTATTATTGTGCTCACCCAAAAAAAGTCCCCATACATTTCCAAAACCTCACCTAGAGGGCAGTATCAGCCACACTGAGAAGCACTGCCTAAAGTTGCCTCCTACATGCGCTGGAATTCAGACAGAACCGTCCTCAAAATTTAAGTCCCAGTCATTCTATGAGGTCAGCTCTCCACCAACTCAGAGTTAATGCTCTCAGGCAGTGGGCGTGGCTGAGGAGCTGGCCCCCGAGCTGGAGCTGAAGAATTAATAAGCAAGAAAAGATAAATACGCTGTCCTTGACAGTTAAGAACAATTGCCATGGAGGGGAACTTAGCAATATTTATCAAAATGTTAAATGTGCATACCCTTTAATTCTGTAATTCTATAAATTCATGCCATCGGCATATTTGTGCATGTGCAGAATGATGTATATTCAAGGAGCTTCTGTTATCCTTGGAAAATACTGGAAACTATTTAAATTTCAACAGGGCACTAGCTAGATGAATTATGGCACATCCATATAAAAGGGGTATTCTATAGATATTGAGGTAGAATTATGCCAACAATACAGAGTGACCCCAATATATATTTTAAGTGAAAAAGGTGAAGTAGAGAACATTATGTAATATGTGCTTCTGTCGGGAATTTATGTGCATGTGTGTGTACATACACATGTGCTTGTGTGTGTGAGTGTGAGAAAGAGAGAGAGAGACTTATTTGATGTACTTGTATGTGCATAGACTATCTTTGAAAGAATTTACTATAACCTAGAAGCACTCTTTGCCCCTAAAGAAGAGAAACTGGATGGAAGCATGGGGTGAGGGGAAGACTGAGTTTCATTATATACTCTTTTCTACCTTTTCAGTTATGAATTATGTGCATTTAATACCTACTCAAACCATTTAAATTTATTTTTTTAAAACTAAGAGCTTTCCCCAATAAGGCCATCCTGGAACAGCTGTGACCCCAGGCATTA
Source organism: Phoca vitulina (assembly GCF_004348235.1). Classification (NCBI taxonomy): domain Eukaryota; kingdom Metazoa; phylum Chordata; class Mammalia; order Carnivora; family Phocidae; genus Phoca; species Phoca vitulina. The sequence continues at coordinate 42,395,569 of NW_022589713.1, forward strand.
ATTCAAAGGAGAGCAAATGGCCTCCATTTGGCACCAGGTGGGCTGGTAAGGGGGGACGTGTCTCTGGTGGGTGCTGAGACAACTGCAGGGACACACCCTTGTCCTCTGTCACATGGGCCCCAGCTTCAGAGGGAAGCTGGATTGGCAGGGTTTCAAAGACTCCAGACCACTGGTCAAAGAACTTGAGTCTGTTCATTAACTTTTCCCGAGTATAGCCATAGAGGCTTCTTCTAAACCTTCTACAAATGAAAGTGAGCCAAGGGACAGGCCTGAGGACATTGGCAGCCAGTTTCCCCAGCAACTACCATTCCTCTTGGCTTTTCAGTATTAGTTTGAAAAGCAAAGACTCCTTCTGCTTGGAGATCAATGACTGGGAGCTGACCTCTCCCCATTCCTATTTTCCACTCATGAGGCGATCTCCTGTTTCTGGCAGCTCTTACATCCCTGGCAAAAAGAAATGGTGCTGAAAACAATTCCTGTGATAATTTGGGTGTCAGTGACCCAGCCAAGGGGCAGCCAATGGCTCGTCACTCACCACCAAACACCTTGTATATCCAGTCTATTGCACTAAGAGTTGTTTACTTGGTAAACATTTATTGATCACTTAGCATGCATCCAGCAGAAGTCACAGTTCCTGTCCTCTGGCAGATGAGATATTCACATAGATAAAGAGGTCAGTCAACAGATTTATTGAGCAACTGCTATGTACCAAGCACCGTTGAAGGAAATTCAGGTAAAATATGGTAAGCTCTAATATTGAGTGTTAAAGGAGTAAATCTGCAGTGTCCCTGCCCCACCTATCACCCCTTGGGGCCTGACCTTAATAGTGCCTGTGGGTCCAATTTCCAAAACCAGCAGCTGCAGCTGTTCCCCTAAGGACTTCCCATGGGAGCTGGAAACCCCTCTGGCCCCCACACCCATTGGGCCAGGAGTGCTAGGGGATTAATACCCCTCTTCCAGGAACCACCCTCAACCAGTGACTGACTGGAGTTGGTGTATAAATACCCCAGCTCCCTCACCCACTTGGATAAGATAACTCTGAAGTACGGGTTCTACACTTGCCCTGAGGGTTCCCAGTGGGATTAACTACCACCCACAACCGTCATTTGACATTTATCATTTTGATGTTGCTGTTGCTCTTCTTACCCTCAGCCTGTTTCACTCACCTTTGGTGTTTGGGTTTGTGACCCTTGAATGAGATTTAGAATATTCCTCCCCAGATTAAGGGATTCCACTAACCTTACAGAAATGCCAGCAAAAGAGGATTTTTCCTCTTTTCCATGCAGGTATGTTGCAGTCTGCTATGGGCTAAGTGTTTGTGTCCTCCAAAAATTCATAGGTGGATGCCCTAACCTCTAATGTGATGGTATTAGGAGGTTGGACCTTTGAAGGTAATTAGGTCTAGATGAGGTCATGAGGGTGAGGTCCTCATGATGTAATTGGTGCCCTAACAAGAACAAAATCATAGAGTTGCTCTCTCTATCATGTGAGAGGAAAAGAGCTCTCACAGGACCCCGACCATGAGGTCTTCTCAGCCTGACTTGGGTCTTCTCAGCCTCCAGGCTGTGAGAAATAAATGTGTATTGTTTAAGCCACCCAGTCTATGTACGGTATTTTGTTATAGCAGCCCAGCTAGTCCCCTTGGCTCCCTGGAAGCTATTCCCACCTCCACCATCAGCTTCTCTCTTCTCTACCTGAGAACTTTCTCTGACCCTACAGGAAAGGGAGGTCTATTCAGAAGTGAAGGGGGAGCTGACACCCCTGGAGCAGCCCTCAACCAATGGGGCATGGGAGCTGGTGGGTAAATGCCCCAGGCTCTCCTCCCAGCCTCAGGTAGGCTGGATATGAGGCATGTTCCACGAGGTATCTCACAAAGACCCCAGTGGAACTGTCCCCACAGCAGGAACCCGCTCATCAACATGCATTTGATTGTCCTCTCTCTTTCCCCTGCCCCCTCAGCCCTGCTTCCTTGAGATCACTCCCAAATAAACTCCCTGCTCCCAGGTGTTGTCTCAGCCCTGCCTTTGCAAACACTGAAACTAAGACAAGACATTCTAAGGGAACTCATCATTAAGGAAAGGAAACACTGTTCACAATGACCACAGCTACTTCCTTCTTTTCAATCAAATCGTCCCAGGTGATAGCAGAAACATTGGCTCTGTGGGCCTTTGAAAAGTTCCAGGCCAAACAACGGCATTTCTAATACATGTTCCAGGGAAAAAACTCAAGACCCAAAAAAGAAGACTTCAAACCAACACCTTTTGAATCAGAGCAAATAGTCTCCTGACCTCCTTTAAAGGGGAATCGCTTGTAACAAGTTTAAATTCTGTGAATAATAAATTAGGAGGCTCTAGTACGTCCCTGGAAATTCCACTAAGTTTTCTACAAGTGCAGAATGGACATATGTCTTTGAGATACCTCCCATGGCTAAAAATCCTACATTGCAATGATTGTATCTGTTGCAAGGACCCCTCTTTGGGGATGCCTCTCCAACTCTAAATGGAACTTCATTTAATTCTTTTCACCACAATCAGATGGAAATATCTAGCTTCTAAAACCAGTTAACGTCACAAATTTCCTCTCACCACTACTCACTCTTAAATGCCACATCTGGATATGGTTGTCATGCTTTAAGCCCCCTGCATGACGTGAAGGAACTTCCACATCATGGGCAGTTCTGGGCCCCAGCTGGTGAGGCTCGCTCAGTGGTAAGGGGGTGAGGGGTGGGCAGGTGGGGAACAGAGAGGGCACTGCCTTTGCTTTTTCCTTTCCTGAGACAAGAGGATGGGCTTAGGGTAAAACTTAATTACCATCTCACACTTGGTGAAATACAAAAACAACCTCCAAACAAGGTAAAATCTCATTACAACTTTCATTGTGTTTATTGGCACTGAAAAGCAAAACCATTTCTCCTTAATATACATAATGAGGTCTACATATCAAAGAGCCTAAAAGAGGGACCTCAAGCCAGGGTTTGCATATGTTCCTGCAAATCTTCAGCCCAAACCCTCTACCTGATCTACTTCTCTCAGAATCATTTGTGCCCATCGATGACCTACCACATACACAAATATTTTTCTTGTTTATTACCTATCTCTCCCACTAGAATGGAAGCACAATGAACAGAGGGATTTTGTCTGTGTTGCTCCCTGTTGTACCCCAACAGTGCCTACTGGACAGCTGATGCTTTCAGTAGCATTATCCTGAAATTAGAGACAGCCATGGGGGCAAGTGGTTTATTTGAGAGATGATACCAGATACAAGAAGTGAGGAAATGAGAGGAGTAAGGCAAGGGAGAAGGAAAAGTCAACAAGGGGCACCTGGGTGGCTCAGTCGTTTAAGCATCTGCCTTTGGCTCATGTCATGATCCCTGGTCCTGGAATCGAGCCCCGCATCGGGCTTCCTGCTCAGCGTGGAGTCTGCTTCTCCCTCTCCCACTCCCCCTGCTTGTGCTCTCTCTCTCTCTCTCTCTCTCAAATAAACAAATAAAAATCTTTTAAAAATAAAAGAAAAATCAGCTAAAGAGAGGTTATCAAGGCCTTTGCTGGAGGCAAAGAAACTTTGAGAAGATTCTAGAAGCTTCTGGAAATGGTCCATACAGAGGACAGGAAATGGGTTCCTATCCCCCACTGGATGAGGGTTGTCCTATCCTCTGGGATATTAAGACCTTTGTACTTCCAGACTAAACCTCTGCTAGGGCTGAGCTTTGAGGCAGAGAGCTGCAGAGGGGTGCTTTAGAAACTTGAGAACACTGTTTGCTCACAAATGCCCAGTCCAAACCCAGCTAGAGCCAGAGGTGGGACATGTAGCTGTGGTGAAGGGCACTAAAAGCATCTGCCTTAAGAGGCATTAAGCAAGTATCTTTTTGTGAATAAATGGATTCTCCTTAATGCAGATATGCATGTGCGTTAACAGGAAAAGTGGGGTCCAGGCCCATCTTGCTTTAGAAGTGGTCTAGAGTTATTAGTACCCTCTGACCCATTAAGAAGGAAGACTCATTACTATGGTCATGGAGTTCAGACCCCTTTTAACTTTTTATTTTCCCAGAGTATCTTCTATAACATATCCCTGCTCAGAATCCCATTCCTAAGGGTGAAGTGGCTACAACTCTATTGCAAGTTATAAAGGTCCACTGCACGAGCTCTTCTTCCAGCTTCTGATAATCCTTGTCACTGTTGGCTTCTCCTTATGGCATTTTTACTCTGGTGTCTTGGCCACTCCTTCTCTGGTTCTTTACCATCCTCCTCTTCTCCACTCACCTTCTTGCTCTCGCTCCTCAGGATGTGCCTATTCTGCCTGCCCTCCTAGGCACTCCCTAGGACTCCCAGGCTGGCAGACACCACCACTCCCCAAAGACTCTGGTCCACACCTCTGGTGCCTCTCTGTCCTGAGCTCAGGGCTCATTCTCAACCTGCTCCTGGACCATCCATGCACCAGCAATGAGCTCAGTCTTACATTAGACTCATTACCTACCTCACCCCCATGCCCCAAACCTGCCCTCACACCCAAATTCTTGGTCTTGAGTAACACTCCACCCACCCCCCATCTCACAACAGGGAGCCTCAAGGTCAGCCTCAGTCACCTAGTTTCATTTCCTCTCCAGGCTTCTCAGACACCAAGAGGTTAATAGTGGCTGTCCCGGGATGATGGAATTTTTCTTCTTTTCTCTTCTTTTACTGATTTTCTGAATTATCTCTGATGAACACATTACTTTCATAATGTTCGGTATGTTTTGTAATAACTAATAGGCTTCATAATGCATTATAATCCTCAATGTAAATCTATCTTGATCCCTCCTGGCCCTCCTAACAGATCCTGACTTACAGCCTCTCCCCACTTGGAACACCTTGCACATCACAACCAGACTCATCTTTCTAAAATCAGAGCCTCATTCCTTTGTTCTGCCTCATCAAAACATTTCTCTGGGGGCACCTGGGTGGCTCAGTAGGTTGAGCGACTGACTCTTGATCTCGGCTCAGATCATGATGTCAGGGTCCTGGGAGGAGCCCCCTGCCCAGGCTCTGCACTAAGCGTGGAGTCCGCTTGAGGACTCTCTCTCTCTCTCCCTCTCCCTTGGTCCCTACAACCCACCCCCCCCCACACACCGCACCGTACTCGCTTGTGCACTTTCTCTATCTCTCAAATAAATAAATCTTTAAAAAAAAACCACATTTCTCTGGGATCATCCCCCACCTCCTCCACCCTGATAGCCCCCCAGTATATCAGAATCACCAGGGGGGTGTCTGTTAACTTGTTTTTTCTGCTCCCCCATTATGTTGTCACCATTGTTCATACTGCATCCCCAATGCCTGGCACAAAGCAAGTGTTCAATAAATATGTATTAATTAAATGGATGGAAGGAAGGGCATTAAGTCACTGGCTTACCATAGGGAAATTCTATAGCAGTGGTTCTCGAAGGGTGGTCAGGGGCCCACCAGCAGGCGCCTCATTGGCGAACTTGTTAGAAATGCAGATTCTTGGGCCCCACTTCAGAATTAAAAACTCTGGAGGTGTTTGAACAAGCCGTTTAGGTGATTCTGTCTTATAACAAGTTTATGTTCCCAGAAATGCCTTGGCCACAGTCACAAATCAAACTGGTTTCTCCAACTGAACTGCAAAACTCTTAGCAGCCTCGTGGGAAAACCACTGGAAAACATTTTATCTGTAGCTGTTTCAGAAATGTTGCCTGTCGGTTGCAGAAATACAGCAGCCTCTAGAGTTTAGAAAAGGGGATGCAACCAGAAGTGTCTCCCCGCCAAGCTTCCCCAGCCACCACCCCACGCCGACCCCCACCTCCGCAAGAGAGTCCTCGCGGTCCGGCCATCTCGGGACCCCCACTGCTGAGTTCAGGTGCCAGTTTTGAAAGAAGCACTTCCAAATGCTTCTTGAGGGAAAGGAGGGGAGGAATGGAGGGTTCCGGGACGGGAGGAGGGATGGATGCGACCCGCAGGTCTCGGGCTGGGAGGCTCAGTGCGCGAGGCGGCCAGGGCCAGGCGGTGGAGCCTCCGCTAGGCGCAGCTCTTCGCGCCTCGGTTTGCCGTCTGTGAAATGGGATTGCCAGTGCCTTTCGCGGAGACGCGGCGAACTCGAGCACCCACCCAAACGGCCTCAGGGCCGAGACGGGTTTGGTCACCACGGCGCACCGGCACGGGTCGCCTGGCTCGGGAGTCAGGGGCGCGATGGCATTGGGAAGGACGCAGGACGGCCTCGGCGCCTCCCCTGCCCCCTGCGGGCGGTGAGTGACCAGGGCGAGGTCCTCAAGCCGAAGCCGAGCAGCCGGCGCTGGAGCGGGGATCCGGCCTGGGTGTGAGTGCTCCCCGACTGGAGGCAGGTGGGAGGGGCTGATGCAGCTGCCGGAGGGGAACACCGAGAGAGAGCTCTTTGGGACTCTCGCTGGCGCCACTTGGCGACCAGGAGCCGCGCGCGCCGCGAGCAGGAGTAATTTGGCCCCGAGGAAAACACAGCCCTTTCCCAAACTCTGAGCAAAGTCCTGGGGTGTCATCCTCACTTTACAGCTGCGTGAACAGAGGCCCGGGGCTCCAAGAACCAGCTGCGGCCGGAGCCCTTTCACTGACCCGGGAACACCCTCGGAGTCCTGGAGAACCTCCAGGGCTTTTCATGGGGCCGAGCAGAAAGTGAAGACCCCTCCCTCCCCCAGGAAGCCCACTTACCGGTCCAAAAAAACCAGAGCTACCTGGATGCTCTGAGGGGGGCTAACACCCCCTCCAGCTCCGAATTACACTTTGCTGACACCCCGCCCCCCGCCCTGCTCCGGGTTTCCTTTCCGGCCCCTCCGGTCCCCAAAGCGGACTAAACTTGCGCAGCTTCTCCAACCTGAAGGATATTCCCGACACCCAGGTTTCCCACCCTGGAATGGGAGAGGGAGAGGGACAGAGTTGGGAGAGGATGCTCCTCCGACAGAAAGGGGGGGCTGGGCACGGGACACCCCGCATGCGAGGGGTTAACCCAGCTCCACTGGGCCATTGCCCCCTCTCCCCTAGGAGCCACTTCAATCGGTTGTCGTCCCAGTGGCCGCCCTCTGAGCACGTGTTGCTGCCGGTCTGCGTCAACGCTGGGTAAACAGATTACTGGCTGACAGCGCCGGGAGGGGCTATTTAAGAGGCAGCGTCCTGCCGGCCCACCTGAACTTGGCTCAGCTCCCCCGCCACTCCTGTCGAAACGCACGCGAAGCCCGCTGCGTCCTACTCTGAAGGTAGGTTCCCCGCATTCCCGCGGGGGATCCAAGTGTCAAGTTGGCTTGAGAATGCTGTCTTCAGTTTTGTGCCCCTTCCATTTTATTTTTCTGTTTTCTGTGTCTTCTTCCCAGCTCGAAAGACATTTCTTGAAGTCAGAAACAACAGGGAGGTCTGGGTGGGTAGAGCTGCTTAGGAGACTTCAAAGCGCCTGCTTTGTTCTCGTCCGCATGCAATGCTGGACTATCTATTTGCTAGGATTAGCATGCAATTTGGGATTAGCTTGATGTTACACAGAGGTGCTGCGTATTTTGCAGTCTCTTCAAATAAACTATCAAGAGGTTTTAAGATTTAAATTCATTTTCTAAATATTGCAGAAAAATTCAAGGCTTTGGGGATAGAAACGTGCGGGTGTCTTATCTGCTGGTGCATCTAAAAGCCTGCAGCGCTTTGCCAAGGACAGAAAACTGAGCGCATACTTCTGACAACATTTTTTTTTGAAGATTTATTTATTTTAGCATACTTCTGATTTTTAAAAAGCCTTTCCTGTGTTCTGCATAGTAGTTTATTGCCAATTCCCATATGCACCTTAAAGAAACTTTCTAAATATGGCTTTTCTTTTTTGTTCCCTCATTTTAAGCTGTGCTTCTTCTTTTTTTTTTTTTTTTCACCCTTTATTTCCCCATTGAAAGCTTCTTAGCTATCAAGGGTCTCGCTTCTCCCACGGAGTCTTCTCTTGAGATTATTTTTCCAGCTTTAATCTCTTGCTTTTCCAGTTAGAAGACAGACGTTCTAACCACACTTTCTGAAACGAAAGAAAAACAGAAGACATTTCTTCTGCTAGCCAGGGCAGAAGACAGGGTCTCTGTCCGCTTCCCCGGGCACGGGGTGTGGTTCACCCAAAACACAAACGGGTTGTGCCCGGACACGCGCGCTGTGGCCACCTGGCTCACGTCGGCGCCTGGCGAGCCCTCGTGTGTGCACCAGTGTGGCGGACCTGGGGCCCCGCGCGTTTGGACTGAGCCCCCTTTTCCGTGCCCCGGGTGCCCCGAGCCTCCGCGAGAGCCCGCGATCCCCCGACCTTTTCGCTCACGTCCCCTCCCCTTTGCTCTCCGCAGCCATGAACGGCGGCGTGTGCCTGTGCGTGCTGCTGGCGGTCCTGGCGGCCGGCGCCCTGGCGCAGCCCGTCCCTGCGGCGGACCCGGTGGGCCCAGGGGCGCAGCAGGAGGAGGAGGAGGCGCCCCGGAGGCAGCTGAGGGCAGTGCAGAAGGTGGACGGCGAGTCCCGAGCGCACCTGGGCGCGCTACTGGCCAGGTACATCCAGCAGGCCCGGAAAGGTACGGATGCTCATTCATCTGTAGGGTCCCTATCCGTCACTTCTGACCCCGCGCGGGCCTCCCAATCCTGTCCCTCCTCCCTAGCGTCTGGCTGATGGAGGCGGGTAACCCCGGGGAAGGAAACACAAGGCGATGCGTTAAGCTGAAAGGTTTTTCACTTTCTTCCCCCCTCCCCCCGAACTGCACTGCGCTGGACAGTACGATTTTCTGGACGTCCTTTGTAGCAAACTGAGAGCGAGGGTGGAGGATTTAATTAATTAAGGAAAACCTTTTTTAAAAAGCTTTCTCGACACTAGTTTTTGGCACGTGTTGCTGTTTAAATTCAACGCCATATTATGAAGACATTAAAAGATAATTACCGAGCAAATTACGGACTCTAAAAGGGTTTGCAGATCTACTAAATACCCAGTACTGTAAATGCGGAGGAACCAGGAGCCACCCAGATAGTGACACTTGGAAACCCCTACCAGGAAGGGATCGATGCTGAGAAAGCTCTTGAGTTCAGATTACAACAGTTGAAAAAGCAGTGACAATGTGTCAGTTTTCACCAAAGGACGCAACAGGAGGAAAGAATCAGTAGCAATTTTGAGTTGTCCTTGGCAGTGATTTAAAATGATTCCTCAAGAGACCTGTTTGTTTTTATTTTGCTCTTGGAGACATGATCCCAATTGCAGAAGAAGTGCGCAAGCCAGGTTTCTCAGCATCAGAAGTCTGTCTCCGGGAATAAGGTGACTCAGTGGCTCACTAGCTGGGTGACATACTGACAGCCTGTCCCTGTCCTGGGCCCGTCTCACCTGTAAAGCAGGGATGAGGCTAGAATTCCCCGAGGGCCCTTCTAGCTCTTTGTGAGATTCAGAGGGAGGCTCATGCGTCTGTAGGGTCCTTAGGAACCACGACTGGGACTGGGGCAGTTTTTGTCTACCAACTTGATCCACAATGACACTGATGGTGAACACACGGGCTGGGGGGCAGTGTGCTAAACTGGACCAACACAGCTGGACAGTAAACCACAGAAAATGCTGCTGGGAAGGGTGGGGGGTGGGCTCCTTTCCCAGGAGGCTCTCTTACCCTCCAATCTGTCAGGGCCTGGATTTGAACCTTAGCTCATGGCTTGACTAGACAAGGAGAAAACGATGGGCTTGGCTTTCCAGAGCCTCTGATGGTTTCATATGAAGGTAAGATCGGAACTTTTTCAACCAGGGGAATTCAGAAGGAAACAACAACAACAACAGAAGATGATTTGTTATATTTTGTCCTCTCTTTGGGAAATTGTCCCAGCTACCATCTTCTGTTTTGCTCTCTGGCTAATTAAATTGAGAGATGTGGAAATATTAGTCAGATGACAGAAAAATCTGAAAACTTTTTGAGTTCCTATTGATTGTCTGTCTCAAAGTAATTTAATATCTGTCCTTGGATGTAGATTGAATTTCAGCCAGACCAGTCTGAAATATCACAGGTTTTTCATTGAGCCATAATCTGGAACCACCTCCCCACCTTCAGGAAAGAGCCACCAGAAACAGGTCTGGGAAAGAAGCCAGTTACCAAACTATTTTCCTAGAACAGACACTTGACAGTGGTGTTACACTACAAATCTTAGCTGGCAGTTTCTTCCCAGCATCTCTTCTCAGCCACCTTCTCCCTTTGCCTTCGGAAGGTTGTGCCAAACAAGCCCACGTGGGAATGGCAGCCTTAGGTACTTCAGCTGCCGACACCCACGATGAGCACTAGGTGGAAAATAATCACATTCTTCTCTTTGACAAATATGAACCAGGAATAAATATTTATACCTGTACAGTTTCTTTGACTATTTTACATATTCTGAGATCATACTGGTTATCTACCCCACTATAGTACTTAGGCTTAAAGATTCTAAACACGCTCATGTACTCTTTGAGGAGTGCTCAAGGGTTCATCATCAGGAATTGTCGGCAGGGCTTTCAGGGATTGGGGGCCAGCTGGTCTGTTGGGGGCAGGGGGCATCTAACATACACCCGCCCCACGCCCAGTGAAGCTCTAATTCTACAGATCTGTGACATCTGTGGGTCTGCTGGTCCTCACAGAAGCCCTGCTTAGTAAGTTCCCGTAGCCTCCCGTTGTCAGTGTGGCAGCCGGGGAGAATGTATCACCTACGTGACTTTGCACGTCTCACCATCTGTTCAAACCCTGCCTTCTCCGGAAGGTCTGGGAGCCATTCAGCTTCCCAGCTGTACTGCCCATTTGGGGTTTCAAAGTCTAAAGGAGCCAGGCCCTTCGATTCAGTTCTGTAAACCAGTAGTGGTTCCTAATTTGTGTCGCCCTGGGGAAGTGAGTGAGGACCCTGGTAAATGCACACACTGCACGTGGAATGCGTAACCAGCACAGCCACCAGGGCTGAAAACGTGGTGCCCCCACCCCCCCACACACACACACACACAACCCGGGCTGCTTGCACACATCGAAGCTGCCACTTTGCCTTCATTAACTGGAACTTGGGGCTGTGCCCAGCCCTTGGTGGGGGCATTCATCAGCAGCAGGAGGAAGGATGGGCCATATTTCCGTAACTGTGTACAACTAACTGGATCCGCAAGGTTTTTTTGAATGCAAGGACTAATATTTCACCTGAAAAATGTTGAACAATTCAACAGCCAGGTCTGTTTGCCTTTTGCGTAGGCTGGAGATACCTGCAAAAGGGCTGGAATGTGCTGGATTGCCTCTTGATTCCAAGGCTGGGAAGGGATTGAGGTGGGGGTGGGGGGAGAAGAACGGCTGGGGACATTGCTCTGTATAATTGTTCTGGGTTTTAATGTAGCTAGCTTTACTCGGTCATCCAGTAAGACAGAGGAGCTGCTCCTGCAAGGTCACTTATCAACAAATAAGCCATGGTCGACTCTTTGCAGCCTGTGGGCAAGAGTTGGCAAGGGCAGCCTCATACAGTAGGGCTGGATGCCAGCATCACAAGCAATGGGGACACAGTGGCCCCATGGAGCGATCTCCCACCATGCTGCTCTTAGAGTCCCCTGGGCTTTGCCCTTCGAGGTCCCTGAGGGACCTTTCTTGTCTCTTAGCTTGCACAGAAGAAGGCATTATACTGATTTCATAGCCAGAAAGCCACTGTCTGTGAAGTGTGGGCTAAGACTATGTCACATCTCTTTAAAGGAACTGTTTCTTCATGTCCCTGCTCCCTCAATGTGAATGACACACGAGAACCATCCTGTTCCTGAGGACATCACTCCCATCCCCAAAGGCCCATTGCTCATTCAGTTATTGCATTTTGGTCAAAAGGGATAAGTGGGGCGCCTGGTTGGCTCAGTCGTTAAGCGTCTGCCTTCAGCTCAGGTCATGGTCCCAGGATCCTGGGATCAAGCCCCGCATCGGGCTCCCTGCTCAGCAGGAAGCCTGCTTCTCCCTCTCCCACTCTCCCAGCTTGTTCCCTCTCTCGCTGTGTCTCTCTCTGCCAAATAAACAAATAAAATCTTTAAATAAAAACAAAAGGAATAAATGAAATAACCTCCTTATTACCTCTCTGCCCACTCTTCTTTGAGTGTTAACTGACGTAAGATTTTACTCTAACAGTGTGCCTTTTTCTCAGTATCATTTTTTAAAAAGAAGGTAGCTTTCAAATTAATTTCTAAACAGTATTTGTCTAGCAATGGGACTTGACTCCATTTTTTTTAAACCATTCTAACATCAAAATATTGTAATTGTGTTACCTTAACAAGAGTACTCAGGTATGCTCGGGATCTTGAGGGGCAAACTTCAGAAATGGGTAAGTACCAAGGAAACTCTTGCTTGGCATCTGCTGAGGGCCAGCTACATAAGAGAAAACACCCCTAGGAGTAGGGAAACTGAGGCAGGTCCCACGGTCAGTGAATCCACTTAAATCCTTACAATTTGAAAGCCATATCCATCGCTAGTAAATATTACCCTCTCTGTTTTCCCGGACCTGGGTCCTTCTCTTAGATTTTGGTCCAGCAATCCCAGTACCTGATAGCTCTTTGATACCTTTAAGAAGGTGCCTGTTACGTATTGTCTGGCTTTTCTCATTGTTCTCCTTTACAGATTGAATTAGCGATGCTCTTAAATATAATGGCCTTGTTTTCTTTCCCCTGCCCCTTGTAGCTCCTTCTGGCCGAATGTCCGTCATTAAGAACCTGCAGAGCCTGGACCCCAGTCACAGGATAAGCGACCGGGACTACATGGGCTGGATGGATTTTGGCCGGCGCAGTGCTGAGGAGTATGAGTACCCTTCCTAAGGGACCCCGCCTTTATCAGCATGCCAGGAAGCGACCTCCTGGCTCAGATGAGGCAGACTAAGAAAACAATCACAATTCATAACTCATTGTCTCTGAAGTTTGATATTTCAAGTATCTATTTATTAAGTTTTCAGTGTGAAAAATATGTCTGTAAGATTGTCCAGGGCAACCTCACGCCTCACCAGACTTGTATGAATGGAAGACAAAACATTTTCCTCGTCTGTGACACCTGGTCCTAAAGTGTTGCTATGCTATTAAAATGATTTCATTCTGCCCCCTTGTTCCCTGTGTCTATCGAGCACAAAGGGCTCCATTTAATCCTCAGGACCTTCAAGGAGGGAAGCCTGATACATGGATTTTACCCAAGGACAAATCCCTGCAATAGATGATTGCAGAGAAGGCTCGAGAGACGAGGATCGGGCATCAGGCTAACTTCTCTGCAGCTGGGCATAGTGGCAGTGAAATGACCTTCTGGGTCAGCTCCGTGGCCCAGCCCTGGCCACCCTGGGCCTGGGGCTCCAGCGGGGCTCCCCTGCAAAAATAGAACATGCCCTGCTTGTAGGGAGCACTCATTTTTCTGGGTAAAGACCAGAAAGGCAGCTTGGGATGGAGCCTTCCATCCGCCCATCCCCGCAGGATACCAACCCCATCCCACACCAGGATTTCCTTGCGGTTCTCTTGGTCTTTAAACAAATTATGGGGCAATGCCAGTCGGTGCTTTCACGTCCCTTGGATCTCTCCATGGTCCTGTGGTACAGAGGTTATTGTCCTCTTACAGATGGGGAAACAGGCCCTGAGAGGTGGAAGTGACTGGCCCACAGTTCCCCAGCTAACGAGATTCACAGACTTGATCGCTCCCAGGTAGTGTGACCTCCATCACCCCAGCCCTTCCAGACTCTGGAGTGCATATGAATCACCAGGGAATCTTGTAACCCACACATTCAGATTCAGCAAGTCTGGCCTTGGGCCTGAGCAAGCTCCCGGGTGATACCAGCACGGTGGAACCTGGACCACACTTGGGGTGGCAGTGGTCTAGAGAAGAGCCTGTGATTACAGTCCCCTGGGTCTCACCATATTTCAGAGACATATTTCAGGGCATGTTGGGTGATTCTGGTAGCTATTCAGAGCAGAAGCTCTCCTTCCTTGGGCCAATCCCTCCATTGGGTCTCCGTAGGGGTCCGTAAAAGAAACTATTTCAAGGGGACACCTGGAGATAATCTGACACCAGCCACCCGCAGTGTAGCCTTGTCATGCCTCCTGGCCAAGGCTTCCAGGAATCTCAAGTTTTTATCCAACAAAGGCCCCAGGTGGCCTGATGCAGCCAGACATGCAGCCCCAAAGGAACAGACGTTGGAAAGAATGTTGGCAAATCTATAACCGGTCCCAGATGGGCCATCCTCGACCCAGGGCTACCCAGCAGACCCTTAGTGCCAGCTTCCTCGATAGTAGAAAGAGGATGCCAGGAAAGTCCTCAGAAGAAGAGGACTTGGCAATTCTTTAACTTGAACTGAAGTCAGCATTCAGTGTAAAACAGACTCTGAATAGACAACACGTTATATTGTTCCCTTGTGAGGTCATTACCTCATTCAGATCCTACAATATGGTCTCAAAGACTGCTTCGTATCTCAGGGGTCCAAGCCTGGCCAAATACCCAAATGCATATGTTTTTAGTGCAGAACACACACATCTTGTAAAAAACACTGTTTTTGTTCTGGGTGTGCAGGGGATCTTGGGTATAGATGGGAATAAGTGTGTGTGTGTGTGTGTGTGTGTGTGTGTGTGTGTGTGTTGGGGTGGGGGATGGTGAAAGACTTGGAATTTAATATGAAATGAGCAGTGGGGAATGGGTGACAAAGGTCTGATCTGAATTAGTAATTTGTAAATCATCAGGGAAGTGGATGGTAAAATATCATTTTCAAAGAAAAGACATGAGCCATACAAATATAAATGAACACACATCAAAGATGTCATTTAACTCATTAATAAAGAGACCAGTAAGATGTCATATCATTTCAAAGGAGAGCCTGAAGGACAGACACATTGAGGCAGAAATGAATTTGCTGATAGACACAAAACTGGGCTGTATCTTTAGGCAATAAAATGTAATGTTTGGAATAACCTGTTATCCAGGGCAGAAAATGGTTGTATTTTTCAGGGACAATATTCACTGATGTTTCTATAGACAAGAATTATTTGCAGGACTGCCAGTTTTCTATGGCTTACAAAGTAGCCCAGTCAGAAACACAGACCTCAACAGCATGGGATCCATGCCCAGCGTCCCACTGAAAGGACACCCACTAATCCCCTTTGCTCATTTCAAAGTCTTTCACAGTTCCTCCTAATGCAGGAAAGGGAAAGGAAAAGGACATTTTCTGGCCTCCTCTGGGCTGTAGGACTCTGTACAAGGAGTCTCGTGAGCACCAGCTCAGGATGCTGTCCCAATCCTGCAAGCCTTCTTAAGATTCTCTCTCTCTCCCTCCCTCCCCCCCTCTCTAAAAATAAAATAAAATATACCCCACCCCAGACACACACACACACACACACACACACACACACAGGTCCAGCCCTATTTCTTTTGCTGTAAGTTAAAATCCAGAAAGAATAGAGCAATTTCAAAGAAGGAAAAAGAAGAATGTTGATGGGCTTTGTTGCATTTACTCAGAATATCAAAGAAGTGGAAACAATCTAAATGATCCACAGTGAGAGAGTTGTTAAAGAAATGAATGCACAACCAGCTAGTGGACTACTAAGCAGTTATTTAATGAGAATTGAGATGGTGTAGGAACATGGAAAATGACTATGATCCATGCAAAGTGAGAAGGTCCTCTGACCTCATTAGGTTTATTTTCCTTTTAATATGAAGATAATCAGGTGAGGGTCACAGGATCACAGGTATTTTTCTTCATCTTCTCCAAACTTCTGTACTCTTTGTAGATCATCCTTATAATAACTACAGCTCATGTTTTCCAGATTGTGCCAGTCTACAGAGAGACACAGAATCAGAAGAAAAGCCATAAAATTAGTTCTTCAGCCATCTTTACCAAGAAAACACCCCCACCTCTCCCCAGATGATTTTGACAATCACTTGTGTAGCTACTCACTGCATCTGCCATTTTGCAGTTCCTCGGCTCCTACTCATTAAAGGCCTTGAAGCTCCCTGAGGATGTCACCTCTGCTGGTGGAGATTAAGAGTATTCCAGCGGCTGTGCCCACCCCCAGGTTCAGGCCCAGTGTCTAGAGTCTTCTGGTACCTTCTGTCCTCAGAGTGGGACCCTGGGCCACACTGGTACCATTTTGTTCTCACTGGGTCTCAACAGTTCTCTGTGAGACCTGGATGCCAGTTATCATCAAATTCAGCAGTTTCCCCAGCCAGGTGGGTGTACGGCCTCCCCTGAGTGTGCAAGTCCTTTATTCTACTCAGTTTTCAGAAACATCATTGGCCTCTGAAGGTCACTTTGTATATTGAAGTCTCTGCATTTACTTTGTAAATTGAGAAATGATAGCATGAGTCACGTGGGCAGTCCATTCTTTACACCTGCTGGCTACGTTAGGTTCAGCTGGGTAGGGATGATGCAGGGGGGCCATGAGCACAGCTGCTGGGGTGGAACCAGAACATCACCCTTCTTTCTAAAGAACTTTATCCATTCTTCTACAGCAGGTCTGCTGCTACGAATTCCCTTAGTTTTCCTTCATTGGAGAACATCTTTATTTCACCTTCCTTCCTGAGGGATATTTTCACTGGATTTAGAATTCCAGGTTGACAATTCTTTTCTTTTGTACATTCAAAATACTTCATCACTTCTTAAGGCTACCATGGTTTCTGCTGAGAAACCTGCAGTATTAAATCATGACTCGCCTACAGATAATGAGTCATTTTTCTCTGGCTGTTTTCAAGGTATCTTCTTTGTCTTAAGATCTCAGCAGTTTGTTTATGATGTGTTTGGGTGCATATTTCTTTCAGTTTATCCTGTTTGGGATTTGTTCAGCTTCTTGAATGTGTAACTTTATATCCTTTGCCAAACTTGGGGAAGTTTTCAATCATGATTTCTTCAAATATTTTTCCAGCATCACACTCTTTCTTTTCTCCTGGGATTTTGATGCAACAAACATTCAACCTTTTGTTGTCCCACATGTCCCAGAGGCTCTGTTCATTTTTTTTTTTCTCTCTGTGGTTTACAATGGATAATTTCTATTTATCAATCTTCTGGTTCACTCATTCTCTGTCATTTCCATTCTGCTAATGAGTCCCATCCCCTGAGTTTCTTAGTATGGTTTTTGTATTTTTCAGTTATAAAATTGCCATGGATATCTTCTATTTCCTTGTGAAGATTTTCTATTTTAACAATTGTTTCAAGGAGGTTTGCAATTGCTTACTTGAGCACTTTTAGAACAGCTGGCTTGAAAGTCTTCGATAATTCCAACATCTGTGAAATCTCATCCTTGGTATCTGTTAATTGTCTTTTCTGAGAAAGATTGAAAATTTTATGTTTCTTTGTATGTTCAGTAACTTTGGATTGTGTCCTGGACAATTTGAACATTACATTATGAGACTCTGGATGTTGTTTAAGTCTTACCAAAAAATGTTGATATTTTTTGCTTTAGTAGGTGCAACCTGGTTAGATTCAGTCTGCAAGTTCCAGTCCCCCTGCTGTGGGCTGTGGTTCCAATGACAGTTCAGCTTTCAATGAAGCTATACTGCTGTTTGGCTCCATTTCAGGCGTGCACCATTGTGGGACCTGGGTGGTGCTCTATGCATCACTTTAGTTGTCAAAATCTTCAGTATGCTAATTAGGACCTGATCCAGACATACATGGCTCAGGAGCTCATAAACAATGATACAGAGTCATTTTCCTGAGCTCCTCCCTCTCTGCAATCTCCCCTGTACTTTTCAGTTCCCTGGAGCTCCCCTTTTAGGTCCTCCACTCAGAAATTCAGGGCGCTGGTACCCTGTCCTGCCACACGCTTCCACATCTGAACCCATATTCAGGTCCCAGGGGCAGGAGAACAGAGAAGGAGAAAAAAGCCGTGGGGGCTGGCCTCACCCTCTTGGGATCACAGTTCCTCTCTGTGAAGAGCAAGTTTCCCCTTCCTTAGGGATTTGGCCCTACCACATTACTGACAGTCACCACTGCACTGTGGGTCTGCCTGGGGCTGTGGCATGAGAGAACAGAGAAAGAGGAGAAAGATAAAACCAGGGAATGCCCATGCTCTTTGGGCATTAAGAGCTCCCTTTTTCATTCCTCAAGCCAGAATGAAAGGCATCTCCTGGGGCTATCTGGGCCCTAGACCCCACTTCCAGTCTCCAGTGTGTTAAGCTTAAGAAAGGCACCACCAAAGCCTTCAGGACTTTCCCTCTGCCTTCTCTCAGCCTGCCAGAGTCTGGCATTTCCTGCTGGAACTGTAGGATCTTGATGTGATATCACCTCAAGATGTGTTGAAGATTTAAAACCCAGTCATTACTAGCATCAGACTATTCCCTAAGAAGGGGTGGCTTTTTATTATCTTAATTTTGAATTGTTTAATATGACTCCCAAGAAGCTTCTGGTTTGGAAAATCTCAAGAGAGGACTAGTGTTGCTGACATGTGGAATGCTACATCTAACCAAGCTCCAAGACTAGCACCTTTTCTACCTTTTCCTTTTCACGGCTCACGTGCTGGTCTGGGCAAATAGAAGCAGACATACTTGGCAGTAGCTCAAGCCTTACCTCCCAAACACCTCTGGACTGCAGCCAGAATGACTTCCATGGGTTCGATCTTTCTCTAAGTTCCATTTTGGAAAGGATTCAACTGCTCTCTTGTATCAACTTGGGTGGACTGTTACAAATCCTTCACCAGCTTAACATGCACGGAAATGTGCTTGTGTGCCAGGCACTGTGTTGATGTAGTAGGTACAGAACCCAGCCAGGTGGGAGATTCAGAAAATCATGGTGCGATGCACCAGGAACTGTGACAGGTGATAGGTGGAGGCTGGGAGAAAGCAGGGCAGCTAAATTAAGGGACCAGCCAGGGCGCCTGGGTGGCTCAGTTGGTTAAGCGACTGCCTTCGGCTCAGGTCATGATCCTGGAGTCCCGGGATCGAGTCCCGCATCGGGCTCCCTGCTCAGCGGCGAGCCTGCTTCTCCCTCTGACCTTCTCCCCTCTCATGCTGTTTCTCTCGCTCGCTCTCTAATACATAAATAAATAAAATCTTTAAAAAAAAAAAAAAAAGGGACCAGCCAGGCAGGCAGCTGCCCGAGGATGCCAGTCTCTAAGTGACATCAAACCAGCACTGAGGCAAGTTGGAAACCCCTGTGTCAGTAAGGTTCTTCAGGCTTAATAGTTTACCTAACTGGACAAAGGAGGTTGGATTCACCTTTACAGAGGACAACAGCGCCCTCAAGTGGACAATTAAAAAACACACACTCCTCTGGGTGCCAAGCTTCTGGGCAAAGAAACCGTTGTGCCCATGTTGAAATCTGCAGAATCAGGCCCATTTCTCCTTGCCAACCTGCTGGTTATCCCACCTAGTCAGCTGAGATTTTAAAACCAGAGAATTCAGGGTATGGGACTGTTTTCTGAGAATGGGTGGTTTCTTTTATTATTTTCATTTTGAACCTTTAATATGGCTGCTAAAAGTCTCTTGGGTTTGGAAAATCACCCGATGAAACTGAAGAGAGAAGAAGAACCACTGGCAGGCGAAATGCTTTTTGTAGAATTAAAACCAAGAAAAACAAACTCTCAGATATATTGTGAAGGCAACTTGGTAACTATGGTTACCTCTAATTAGCAAGCACCTTATGCTTCCCAGATTTGAGTGGAGGAAAATTGAAAGGGAAAACAATTCCAAATAAGTAAACATGTTAATTTTCCATCGAGTGCATGTATTCTTGTATCTTTAACATAAAGGAGGATATATGGGAGTTTTTTTTCTTCCCCTTCCCCTTCTGTGTCTCTCCTTGCATAATGAGAACTCATAAGCCCAAACTGGGGGTCAAGGAAGTCTCCTTGCAGGGGGTGGCAGCAGAAGCCAGGGTGAAGGACAGGCAGCTCACCGCCAAGTCAGACCTATGCAGGGGCTCTAACTGTGGCTGAATTGGGGTGAACGTATACAGGATCCAAATTAACTCCTCCTGTTCTGTGCTGGACCATGGGGAGGGGTTGAATCTGGCCGAGGTCCCCATCAGGAGTGACCAGCAGGGGGTCCATAATTACTTGGACTTGAACTTGAACAGAGAGGGAAGCCCCAAAAGAAGGTGTTCTGAGAGGAGGAAGGACAACACAAAAACATACCCACATTTAAAGAGAGAAGAGAGGTGGAGTACCCACAGTCCTCTCAGCCTCACCAGAGCTATCTGACCCAGTGTCCAGCTGAATTCGGGCTGGGGTAAATTTCTCTCAGGAGAGACGAAGCTCCTGTCTCTGTGAGGGATTTCTCCACATCAAGGGAGAAAGATTTCAGCTACAATGAATGAAGTCATAAGATGGGTTTCCAATGAACATGAGGCACGGCATGCAGAATAAAATTCTTATTCTCCTCTACTGTCTGGAGAAAAATTGTGGGCTTGGGATCTGCGTAAGATGAACTTAGGCCCATGTAAGAAACCTCTGAAGTTGTTCATTTATTTTTTTCATCCTTTCATTCAAAAGCTATTTACTGAGATGATTGTGGTCCGAGCACAGTGCTGAGCACCAGGCGTGCCAGAACGAGACACACGGGCGCTGACATCAGGCATTCATGTTCTAGTCAGAGGTGAGAAATCAGACCCAAAGGCAAAGATTTAGGAATCATTTTCCCTTGGATACCTAATGGATACCTCAATCTCCATAAATCCAAACTTGGACTGATGACCTTCCCCCTCCAACCTTCTCCACCTAATGCCTGGATTCCAGCGCAGCTGATGGCTACTCCGTCCGTCCAGTTGCTCAGGTGAAAACCCTTGCAGTAATCTTTGACTTCTCTTGCCTTCATGCCTTTCATCAAAAGCATCAGCAGATCTTGTTGGCTTTACTTCATAAAGTATTTAGAAGCCACCCACTTTTTACAACGTCCGCTGTCACCACCTTGCTCTGAGCCACGTTATCCCTCACCTGGATTGCTGGAACGGCCCGCTAACTGGTCTCGGCTTTAACCCTACAGTTTACATGCATAATTACAGCAATAGGGGCAGATACTGAAACCGGTGGGGAAAGGGTTAACAGGACTAATCACAGCTGCTGACCAATAAGCACAGGTGCAACTTTTTACCCAGACCTTTTTCATTCGCCTTGAAATATCCCTGACTCTCCTTCAGGGAGGCAGATTGGAGGTTTGCCCTTCTGTCTCCTTGTTTGGCTGCCTCCCGAATAAACCCTTTCCTTGCTGCATACTCCACGTCTCAGTAATAGTTTTTGCTGTGCTTCGGGCGAGAAACTTGGATTCAATTACAAATATGGCGCGCCAGCCAGGAGCTTTTTGTCGGTGGTTTGTCGACCCCCAGCCAAGAACGGGATTCTGATAACCACTCTAGCCGGTTGCCTAGGCTCTCTGTTCCGGGACTGTCCCGGTGGCCCCACCCCAGCTGGACTCCGCCAGTTCTTGGCGCTTAATTTAACTCTTGTGGCAAGAAAATAGTTTTTGGATTCAGTTTGGACAGACATCTCTTGGTGAGCATTTGGTGGGTGACAGCAGGTGAGCTGATTTCTTCCTCCCATTCAGCTGCCTCCGGATAGGGGGTTTGGGTTCTCTTAGCCTTTTTTCTTGTTTGCTTAAAAAAAGTTTGATTAGGAAGCCGTTTGATTCAGTTGGTGAAGCTCTGACTTTTAGGGAGGAACTAGAAAGTAGGAAGCCATAGGTTCAGTTGGTGACGCCCCAACTTTTGAGGAGGTACCAATGCTCACAGAGGTATTCTGGGTTTCATTTGGTTTGTTTGTTGCTCAGCTTTTGGTGTCTTTGAATAAAACTAGCTGTGTTCTAATTGGAAAATGGGAAATGACAATTTATCCCTACATGCTGCCCTTCGGGTTGTATCCCCCAAATTTGGGCAATCTTTTTTCTTTTTTGCAACACTGTTTGGCCACAATATTCATTAGGCTCTGGAGAAGAATGACCAATTAATGGGTCCATAAGCTATAATACCATCTTACAATTAGATTTGTTTTGTAAAAGGGAGATATTTGGGAATTGAGCTTTTAAGATTTGCTTTGCATCCTGTTTGTGTATTTGTCCATGTATGTTGTAAATGTGAGCTATTTTCTCTACCTCTGGATGGTATTGCTAAAATTCATAAAAGCTCTATTTAGTTAAAAGTAAGCATTTATAAGAATTAGGCATTCTAATTCAAAGATAGAAACAACTGTTTTATGATCTGGGAAAATATTTGCTATGAAAGCTAAGCTGAGCTTGGTTTAATTAAAATGGACATGCCTTTAGAATTATCAGCATTAAATATAAAACTTATTCTGCCCATGCTTACTGAAAGTTAAATAAGTTCTTGTTATCTCCATTGTAAAATTTGTAGGAAAAGGAAAAAAAAGCAGCCCTTAGAACTTTGTCTAATGCCTTGTGAAGTTTTATGGGTATTCCAAGAACAAAGAAACAGGTATAAATTTTAATGTTAAGACTATTGAAAATAAGGGGAAAACTCTGTAAGTAAGGGAAGCAAGCCTGGTTATTTAAGAGGGAAACTTAGGACAAAATCTGAATGTAAAAAGGAAAGTTGAAGGTTTGTGAGAAGGGCATCTTTGGAAAGGAATTTTGTGCATGGTCAGGATGAAGATGATGGAAGCTAGTATGTTAAAAAAAAAAAAAAAAAAGTGATCAGCACCTAGGGAAGAGAAGGGAGAATAAGCAGGATCAGGCAGACATTGAGCAGTGATACAAAATCAACAGAAGACTAACTGATTCTCTGACAAGTTTCAAAAGAATCTAAATTGGGACAAAATTTAGGGTTTTTAGAACAGTCATTGGATGTGGCTACCCACAAAGAGGGCATGTCTTTGACAAGGCAGCTATCTTCAGTCAAGGCAATCCCTGGTGGCAGTGTCCTTCTAGCTTAGGGTCCTTCGTTCCTGATGGGGATACTGGTCCACATCCCAGCACCCTCCCCAAGAACACAGGTCCGTGCAGCATCCTGGAAGTCCTTGTCTCAATACGTATATCAACATGGGAGTTAGGCAAGAAAGAGCTGAGACTGCACACCTTTTTAAAAAGTCAGCCTGTTGGAATGAGTGAGTTTTAGTATCAGATGTACATTGGTATAAGATTGGAATTTGGATTTTCTCTGTTAAAATGACACTTTTCTTAGATAATTGGTCTAAATTGTAAACAAAATTTATCTTTTAATCTGCCTAGAAAAACAAAGCTTCTATTAAAAGAGCTAAGTTTCAGGGGTACCTGGCTGGCTCAGTTGGAAGAGCATCTGACTCTTGATCTCGGGGTCATGAGTTTGAGCTCCACATTGGGTGTAGAGATTACATGAATGAACAATGAACAAATAGAACTAAGTTTTGTTAACAACTATGTAACCCTCTGCATTTGGCTTTAGAATCTCTTGTTGCCACCGTGGCTAAATACATAATTTAGTATTAAGTTTTATAATCTGTAATCTTATTTGGACATGTGCTTCAACACCTGATGTTTCAGACAAATTTCTCAAAATTCAACTTCTAAATGAAGCCTTCTTGACTATTTACACTTGTTTATTTGGCATGTCACATTACATGGGAAGCATTGTCAAGTAAGTGCTAACAAACGCTCTTTATCACACATGAGTGAATGCAATGAGTGTTCCAGGAATTATATAAAATTCCTAAGGTTTTGATACATCCCAGCATAATGTCGTCACTTGTCCTTCTCATTATTGAAGTGTTGGTCACAGAATTTCCTTGTCAATTGCATTGTAATGACAAATACAGGTCTCTGATACCTTTAAGATCCTAAAACTAGAATTTCTGAAACTAATGGAAAGGCTGCATTCAAACAGACTCTTGTTTGAAACATTGCTGGTTCTCTAATGTTTGCTTTTCCAGATTTAAAGCTATCACTTACAGCAATCTGGTAAAATACTCCTTCGTAAACAAATATGAAACCTTTTATCTTTTCTCCCTACCTCTTCCCTCCAGAATTCAGAAACTCTCAGTGAGTATTATATTTTCATGGCAATGTATTTATTTGCATAAGTTCAATAAGAGTCTGGTCTCCTTATGTCAGGACACAATTGGAAACACTGGTTATATTACCAAGTTTTTGGCTAGAATGTCCTATTTGAAAGAGACCTGCATAGACTCAGATATGATTAGACAGCTTTAAGGGGTAAGACTGCCTTTATGGAGCTAATGAAGCCCCATGGAAAAATCAGCCTCGTACCTTGCTTACAGGGTTCCCAGCAGCCTTACCGGGTGAGTAAAGAAGGTCACTTTCTGGCGGGTGCAGGAACCTCAGGATATTTTGGGGGTCTCAGGAAGAGCAGTATCACAGGTGAAGTCTGTGACAAGTATTTGGCTTGGTTTCTTAGCCTTAAGAGGCTGTTAAAAGTTCAATCTGAAATTCCTTATGAAATTCCAGCAAAACAGATTAAAAACCAACTAACCTATATGACCAATCACTATTCTTTTTTTTTTTTTTTAAGATTTTATTTATTTATTTGACAGCACAAGCAGGGGGAGCGGCAGGCAGAGGCAGAAGCAGGTTCCCCGCTGAGCAGGGACCCCGATGCAGGACTCGATCCCAGGATTCTGGGATCATGACCCGAGCCAAAGATAGAAGCTTAACTAACTGAGCCACCCAGGCGCCTGACCAATCACTATTCTTGCTGTACTTACATAAATAATTAGGCCAAGTTTGTTAAAATTGGATTTATTTTACAAACAAATTAGCTTAATCTGGCTGTCTTTGGAAATGAGGGTGATTTTAGAGAAATTGTTTCAGTAACACCTTTGTGGATGTTAGATTCTAGTTCTGATTGGCTGTCTTTGGAATGGATCCTAATTTTCTCAAATGTCTGGCTATGACTCTTCAAACTAAGGTTTCCAATTTTCTTCCATTCTCTTAACTTGAAATCAATGAGAACTAAAACCACATTTTCCTGAAGCACTCCAAACTGAACCTGGACAACCTGAGATAAATTTCAGAAAAATTGTTATAATGGCCCATGTTTGGACAACCTTCATGTCTGTTGCTTCACAGGCCACTCAAAGATCACTAGAGGCCTATGGATAATTGAACAAATTTATTTCGGCCATCCAGATTTGCTGAATCTGCCACTGGAAAATCCAGACCTTGAGATGTCACGGATGCAAGCAGTTTTATGGACACAGAACAGCAAAGAGCTGGATGCAGTGGTGACCCATCAGCTCTTGTCCATGGCCAATGACACCAGAAATGGGACTGTTTGCCCAAGGGAGAACCAAAGTACAAAAATCTTGATAATGCAGAATGTTGGTTTTCAACCTGGAACTGAAGAATATTTCTAAATGAATGCAGAAAGATTCCATTGCTATAACCTCGAACTTAATTGCAGCAGGTCGTAACTAGAATGGTCATTGTCCCAATTCCCTCTAGAATAAGGAATGACCAAAAGACAGTGGGGAGTGAAACCAGCAACGAAAGGGCTAACAGGGCTATTCACAGATGCAACTTTTTACCCAGACCATTTTTGTTTGCCTCTAAATATCCCTGACTCTCCCAGCTTCCCAGAAGTAAGGTGGATTTGAGGTTTGCCCTCCCATCTTCTCATCTGGCTGCCTCTCAAACCCTTTCCTTGCTACATACTTGATGTCTCAGTGATTGTCTCTGTGCATGGGACAGACAGACTTGGGTTCGGTTACAATCCTAGAGTCCTTGTTTCTGAACAGGTCATGAGGTTGTAGTTGGTAATCATGATTTCCTTCCTTCACTAAGTATCCCACATTCCCAGCAAACCAAATAGGCATGGCCACTGGTGATGGTTCTGATCGTTCCCCAATGAAACTTTGCATTATTCCCACCGAGTAAAGAATTTTGACCAGCTGAGGACAAAAGGAACATGAAGTAGGTGGTGGAGGAATGAAGTTCTAATTACCAACCAGAAACAGGGGCTACCATGTTGGCTTTTTCAACAGACAGAATATAGAGAATTAAACGGGTGTCAGAAGACTGAAAAAGCAGAAGGGAACATGGGATAACCTAGTGATATTAACAGCAGGAAGCAGAGCCCCACCTCTGCAGGCCTGGGGGGGCAGGGGGACAAAGGGAAGAGGTTGGGACTCATTCAATTTAGAAGCTTGGAGAAGTGGTGATAAGGAAGTGGAACCCAGACTTCAGAGGAGAGCATGTTGCTTGGCTATTATCACAGAGCAGGGTGTGTGTGTGTGCGTGTGTGTGTGTGTGCGCACGCGCGCACATGCACATGAGAGAAAGAAAGGGAGAGTACGTGATGAAGTTGGTTCTGAGAATGAGGAAAAAGACTGAACTGGAACCAACTGCTGCTTCCAGGGTGAACAAGTGTTGCTCGTTGACACTGATGGGAAAGGCACACAGACAGGAAGTGACAAGCCTCATCTCCCTCCTGCGGCCCCCCAGGGATGCTCCTATTGGCAGCACTTTGGTGTGGACATGGTTTGCAGAGTCCCAGTTCGAGCCCCAGCCATGTATAAAATGGTGAGTTCAGAGCTGAGAAACAATAGCTTAAAAACTGGCAGAGTTGACTTTCCTTACTCTTTCACACAGGATGTGTTAAATAGCTGACATTTCAACGCATCCACAGGTCCAGTACATCAAGACGGGTTCACGATGGAACAAGATAAGGTCTGCACGTATCCTGTAGATCCTGAAATTCCCTTTAGAGAGGGCCATGTATTTATTATCTGTAGGAGGGATGGCTGTACTGTGCTAATGGAAGTGCTGTTGCTGATGAGGTTTACATTTTGAAGTAAGGAAGAAGAGTGTACTTAGGTGTTGGACAGCCAGGGGGTGGACTGTGGGGGACATTCAACATTCCTTTTGTCTATTGGATATCTTTGAACGTCCCTCCTCTGTTTGGGCATTCTCTACAATCCCAAAGTAGGAGCCAGAAACTTTTTCCCCCAGCCTCTTTGGCAGCTGGGGCATGGGCTTGTGAAGTTGGCCCCACCAGTCATACACAGCATCAGCAGTATGGACTACAGTGGATCTCCTGGACTGGGCTGGTGACACGATTTGGAAATGATCTTACTTCCATGGTTTCTAGCCCTGGTTCTCTGTGTTAGGAGATTCTGTAATCTTATTATCCTTTACTAAGCCTCTTTTCTCCCTAAACCATCTACAGCAGGTTTCTCTTGCTTGTAACTAAGAGCCCTAACTGATGCAGATGGTAAGAACAGACTGTGTGTTATATAACTCTTCGCTATAAGTTTGAAATTCTTCATAAAGAACGTTTTTAAGATACAGGTGAGTGAGAGTATAATGGATGAAATAAGGCCCTAGGAGAAGGAGGGAGGGGCTAAAATCTATAAAATTGGTAAGAGACATGGGCCAGAGTCCAGAAGAAGAACCTACCCTCTTTTGTAACAGAAGGTAGAGAGAAAACAATGAGTGTGTCTTCAGCAAGTTTACAAGTTTGGTCACAGAAAATTGAGACCATTCCTGTGTGATGAATTCTCTCTATGAAAAAGGGAATTTCGTTGGTTGAGCATGAGGGAGAGATGGAGTAGAAAGTGAGGAGGGGAGAAGAGCTGAAATAGTACCTATAGGGAATGAGAGAAACCATTGACAAGGGAAATGTAGGATTGCCTAGCCACTTGGAAGGCCCAGGTGGGGTGGGAGACGATAATTGGGCATCCATACTCATGGTTTATTTTCCCTACCAGAAGCCAGCAGTCCTGGCCAGGAAACAAAGTTGAATGATCCAGAATTGGGGTTTTGACTTAGGAACTTGGTTCTGGAATGATGGGGCACAGTCTAGGCTTCATAGAAAGAAAAGTGACAAGATGAGGGGTAGATGGCAAATGAAAAGAGCAGAAGAGCCAGGGGTAAATGTAGTTCTTTGAGGTCCAAGAACACATGGAGAGTGAGTAATTGACA
Organism: Phoca vitulina; assembly: GCF_004348235.1. Lineage (NCBI taxonomy): Eukaryota > Metazoa > Chordata > Mammalia > Carnivora > Phocidae > Phoca > Phoca vitulina. Next base: position 42,423,326 of record NW_022589713.1, read on the forward strand.
GAAAACCATGTGCCAAGAGGTTGTGGTCAAAAGGCGGGTAATTGCATCTCAAACTTCAGAAGTTGAGCAATTTCAGGTGATAATAAGACCGAGGATATAGCTTTGGGAGAGCTTGGAAGAAACAGAGTGGTGGTGAGGCCAGTGGAGATGAAGAAGTAGGGGAATTGGGGGCCCAGAACCATTCTGACTGATGTCAGGTGATATCTCATCATAGTTTTGTTTTGCATTTCCCTGATGGCGAGTAGTGTTCAGCATCTTTTCATGTGTCTGTTGGTGATCTGTAGGACTTCCTTGGAGAAATGTCTATTCATGTCTTCTGCCCATTTCTTAATTGGATTATTTGGTTTTGGGATATTGAGTTGTGTCAGTTCTTTATATATTTTAGATACTAACCCTTTATCAGATATGTCATTTGCAAATATCATCTCCCATTAAGTAGGTTGCCTTTTACTTTTGTTGATTGTTTCTTTCACTGTGCATAGACTTTATTTTGATGTAGTCCCAATAGTTTATTTTTGCTTTTATTTCCCTTGCCTCAGGAGACATATTTAGAAAAATTTTGCTATAGCACACATCAGAGAGATTACTGCCTGTGCTCTCTTCAAAGATTTTTATGGTTTCAGGTCTCACATTTAGGTCTTTAATCCATTTTGAGATTATTTTTGTGTATGGTCAAAGAAAGGGATCCAGTTTCATTGTTTTGCATGTGGCTGTCCAGATTTCCCAACACCGTTTGTTGAAAAGACTGTGTTTTCCCTATTGTATATTCATGCCTCCTTTGTCAAAAATTAATTGACCATATAATTGCAGATTTATTTCTGGGGTTTCTGTTCTATTCCATTGATCTATGTGTCTATTTTTATGCCAGTACCATACTGTTTTAATTACTACTGCTTTGTAATACACATTGAAACCTGGAATTGTGATACCGCCAATTTTATTTTGTTTTGTTTTGTTTTTCAAGGTTGCTTTGGCTATCTGAGGTCTTTTGTGGTTCCATACAAATTTTAGGATTGTTTGTTCTAGTTCCGTGAAAAATACTGTTGGTGTTTTGATAGGGATTGCATTAAATATGTAGATTGCTTTGAGTAGTATAGACATTTCAACAATATTGGTTCTTTCAATCCATGAGCTTGGAATGTCTTTCCATTTCTTTGTATCATCTTGAATTTCTTTCATCAATGTTCTGTAGTTTTCAGACTACAGATCTCTCACCTCTTTGGTTAGATTTATTCCTACATACTGTCTTTGATGCAATTGTAAATGAGATTATTTTCTTAATTTCACTTTTTGCTGCTTCATTATTAGTGTATAGGAATGCAACTGATTCCTGTACATTGATTTTTGTATCCTGTGACTTCACTGAATTCATTTATCAGTTCTAGGAGTTTTTTGGTGGGATCTTTAGGGTTTTCTCTATATAGTATCGTGTCATCTGCAAATAGTGAGAGTTTTACTTCTTCCTTACCAATTTGGATTCCTTTTCTTTCTCTCTGTTGTCTAATTGCTGAGGCTAGGACTTCCAGTACTATGTTGAATAAAATTGGTGAGAGTGGACATCTTTGTCTTGTTCCTGACCTTAGGGGAAAAGCTCTCCGGTTTTTACCATTGAGTATGATGTTGGCTGTGGGCTTTTTATATAAGGCCTTTATTATATTGAGGTATGTTCCCTCTAACCCTATTTTATTGAGGGTTTTTAAATCATGAATGGATGTTGTACTTTGTCAAATGCTTTTTCTGCATCTATTGAAGTGATCCTATGGTTCTTATCCTTTCTCTTACTGATGCAATGTATCGTGTTGATTGTTTTGTTAATATTAAACCACCTTTGCATCCCAGGAATAAATCCCACTTGATCGTAGTGTATGAATTTTTTAATGTATTGTTGGATTCAGTTTGCTAATATTTTGTTGATGATTTCTGCATCTATGCTCATCAGAGATATTGGCCTATAGTTCTCTTGTGTGTGTGTGTGTGTGTGTGTGTGTGTGTGTTTGTATGGTGTCTCGATCTAGTTTTGGTATCAGGGTGACACTGGCCTCATAGAATGAACTTGGAAGCTTTCCTTCCTCTTGTATTTTTTGGAATAGTTTGAGGAGAATAGGTATTAACTCTTCTTCAAATGTTTGGCAGAATTTGCCTGTGAAAGCATCTGATCCTGGATTTTTGTATGTTGGGAGCCTTTTTTGATTACTGATTCAATTTCATTGCTGGTAATTGGTCTGTTCAAATTTTCTATTCATTCCAGCTTTAGTTTTAAGAGGTTATGTTTCTAGGAATATCCATCTCTTCTAAGCTGTCCAATTTGTTGTCATATAGGTTTTCATAATATTCTGTTACAATTGTTTGTATTTCTGTGGTGTTAGTTGTTATTTCTCCTTTCATTAGTGATTTTGTTTATTTGGGTTCTCTCTCTCTCTTCTCTCTTTTATGAGTCTGGCTAGAGGTTTATCAATTTTGTTGATCTTTTCAAAGAAGCAGCTCCTGGTTTCATTGATCTGCTCTATTATTTTTTAGTTTCTGTATCATTTATTTCTGCTCTAATCTTCATTATTATTATGTTTTGAATATATGTTAGATCCACGTGGTCCAAAATGTCATTCAAAGCCACTGTTTCCTTGTTGATTTTTTTCTGTTTGGATAATGTACCCATTAATGTAAGTAGGGTGTTTTAAGTCCCTTACTATTATTGTATTACTATTGATTGCTTCCATTATGTTTGTTAATAGTTGTTTTATGTACTTGGGTGCCCTCATGTTGGGTGTATAAATATTTACAATTGGTATATCTTCTTGTTGGATTATTCCCTTTATGATTATATGATGTCCTTCTTTGTCTGTTGTTACAGTCTTTGTTTTAAAGTCTATTTTGGCTGATATATATGTTACTACCCTGGCTTTCTTTTCACTTCCATTTGCATGATAAATGTTTTTCCCTCCCTCCACTTTCAATCTGCATGTGTCTTTAGGTCTGTAATGAGTCTCCTGTAGACAGCATATAGATGGGTCTTTTTTTTTTTTTAATCCACTCTGTCACCCTATGTCTTTTGATTGGAGCACTTAGTCCATTTACCTTCAAAGTAATTATTTTTTTTTCAATTTTAAAGAAATTTTTTTTATTATGTTAGTCACCATATAGTACACCATTAGTTTTTGGTGTAGTGTTCCATGATTCATTGTTTGCATATAACACCCAGTGCTCCATGCAATACGTGCCCTCCTTCATACCCATCACTGGGCTACACATCCCCCCACCCCCTCCCCTCTAAAACCCTCAGTGTGTTTCTCGGAGTCCATAGTCTCTCATGGTTTTTCTCCCCCTCCGATTTCCCCCCCTTCATTTTTCCCTTCCTTCTCGTAATGTCCTCCATGTTATTCCTTATGTTCCACAAATAAGTGAAACCATATGATAATTGACTTTCTCTGCTTGACTTATTTCACTTAGCATAAGTAATTATTGATAGGTATGTACTTATTGTCTTTTTGTTTGTTTGTTTTATGGTTATTTTTGTAGTTCTTCTCTTTTCCTTCTTCTTTTCTCTCATGATTTGTTGGCTTTCTTTAGTGATATAAAATTGGGTTCCAGGGCACCAGTGTGGCTCAGTTGTTTGAGCATCTGACTCTTGATCTCAGGTCTTGATCTCAGGGTCACAGGTTCAAGCCCTGGATTGGGCCCTGAGCTGAGTGTGGTGCCTACCTTAAAAAAAATTGGGTTCTTTCCTCTATATTTTTGCGTATCTATTACTGGTTTTTGATTTGTGGTTATCATCAGGTTTATATATAACATGCATGTAGCAGTGTATATTAAGTTGATGGTAGCTTAAGTTTGAACCCACTCTTTACTCCCCCTCCTCCCCCACATTTTAGGTATATGGTATTATACTTTGCATCTTTTTATTTTGTGAATCCTTTGACTGATTTTTATAGTTATACTTAATTTTACTGCTTTTGTGCTTCCTACTTTTCTTACTCCTACTTATGATCTTTTCTTCCCACTCAAAATGTTCCCTTTAACATTTCTTGTAGGGCTGGTTCAGTGGTCATGAATTTCTTTAATTTTTGTCCAGGAAACTCTTCATCTCTCCATCTATTCTGAATATAGCCTTGCTGGATAGAGTATTCGTGGTTGCAGGGTTTTTTTACTCTCAAATATACCTTTGAATATATCATGCCACTTTCTTCTGGCCTGCAAAGTTTCTGCTGAAAAATCTGCTGATATCTTATGGGGTTTCCCTTGTATATAACTGTTTTCTTTCCTCTTGCTGTGTTTTAAAATTCTCTCTTTATCACTACTTTTTGCCATTTTAATTACTGTGTGTTGGTGTGGACTGCCTTGGGTTTTTACTGAGGGCTCTCTGTGCCTTCTTGATCTGGATTTCTATTTCCTTCCCCAGATTTGGGAAATTTTCAGGTGTTATTTCTTAAAATAATTTTTCTGCCCCCTTTTCTCTCTCTCTCTTCTGTGATCCTTATAATGCACATGTTATTATGCTTGATGGTGTTGCTGAGTTCCCAGAGTCTTTTGTCTTTTTCTTTTTTCTTTTTTCTCTCTTTCTCCCATTCAGCTTGATTGGTTTCCATTACTCTGTCCTCCTGGTCGCTGATCCATTCTTCTGCTTCCTCTAGTCTACTATTTATTCCACTTAGTAGATTTTTAATTTCAGTTACTGAGTTCTTTATATCTGGTTCTTTTATGTGTTTTCTATCTCTTTGTTGAGGGTCTCACTGAGGTCTTCCACTCTTAAGTCCAATGAGTATCTTTGACCATTACTTTGAACTCTCTATCAGATGTATTACTTATCTCTGTTTCATTAAGCTCTCTTGATGTGATTTTATCCTGTTCTTTCATTTGGGACATATTCCTCTCTCCTCATTTTGTCTAACTCTTTGTGTCTCTATGTGTTAGGAAAGTCAGCTATGTCTCCTGCTTTTGAAAGTAGTGGCCTTATTAAAAAAAAAAAAAAGAAAGAAAGAAAGAAAGTAGTGGCCTTATGAAGAAGGTGTCCTGTAGTGCCCTGCCGTACAATGTCCCATGTTTACTGAAACCTGGCACTTCAGGGCTGTCTCCTATGTGTGTTATATGTGCACTGCTGTTGTGTCTTGGCTGCTTTTTCCTTCAGTCCAGTCATCTACAGTGGCTCTCATTCCCTGTTGTGGACAGGGTTTAGTCCCTGTGTTGTTAGGGGACTAGTCTGGGGCCAGCTTGGGCTTGAGTTGAGTCAGACCCAAGGCATTTGCCAGAGATGCAGTAACACCGAACTGCAGGATGCTTTCCCTGTGGTGTTCCCTGAGAAGGTTTTGTTGGTGGGCAGGGTCCACAGTCATACCAGATATCTGCCCACACCCCACTGCAGTCATATGGGTGTGTGTTTTTATCTTCCCCTCTCCTTGGTGCAGGAGTCACTTTGGAGTGGTGTTGACCCCCATTGGGGCTGCTTGCACACTGCCAGGCTTTGGCACTGCTTTGGATGGGCTCTGATCAAGGTTGTACTGGAGTGGGGGGCAGGTCTGCAGGAGAATGCAGGGATGGACATGCTATTAGCAGTCAAGTAGCAAGTGTCCCTGTGTCTAGGCTGCGGAGCGGGGAAGGGAAATGACACCAGCAGCTCCTTTGTCCTTGGAGAAGTCTCCCAATGATCCCTGTCCCCCCAGCACATGTTCTGAAATCAGTAAATAATTAATAAATAAATCCCCCTCCCCTATACCCAGCAGTTTGTCAAACTGCTTCCTCTACGCTGTACCTCAGCAGGGCTGTTTTTTGTGCTGTCTCTTCAAGAGTGGGAACTCCATTTCCTCTCACCCTTCCTGCTCTCCCAAAGCCAAGCCAAGATTTTTAAAGTTCCAGGGCTTAAGCCCCACCAGTTGTAAGAATTCATGAAATTATGTCTCTCTGGTTTTCAAAGCCAAAAGTTATGAAGGTTCATCTTTCCCATGTGGGTCCCCCGTGCCTGGGGTTCCTGGTGTGGGGGTCTGTTTCTCTCCCCTCTCTACTACCCTGGAACCTCTCCCTCCCAGGGACAGTCCTATGGGCTCAGTTAGCTCTCTACCGGTTTTTGCCCTTCTGACCATCTTTGATGTGGCCTCTTCTTTACATTTAGCTGTGGAGAGTCTGTTCTTCCAGTCTTCAGGTCGTTTTCTGGGTTATTTACACTGATGTGGGTTCTACTGGTATCCACGGGATGAGGTGAGGTTAGGGTCCTCCTACTCCGCCATCTTCCCTGAAGTCTTTGTAGTGCTTATTTTTTTTTAGCCAGCATTTACAGATTGTAAAATAAGCCCCACTAGAATTATTTGTTAAGAAGTTACTTGAAAAATCTTTCTTCCTTTCCTATCGATATTCCTTCTCTGAGGCTAGTTTCTCTAGGGTGGGTATTATTAAAAGAAAACATGGAAGCACTGTAGATACACCCTATTGCCTGCAAGGAGCATGCTTGTCAATCTGAACCAGCTGAGATAAAATAAAAGAATCCAACTCCACCACCACCTTAAAAACTTTGATATACAGTGTTCATTCAAAGTGAGCATATGAGTGTTTAATATGGAAAATCACTACTTATAACTGTTATGATTGCAGAATGACAAAGTTGAGTGTAGTAGTGAGTCTCTGTATTAAATATTTTATGTGTACTTGGGGCGCCTGAGTGGCTCAGATGGTTAGGCGTCTGCCTTCAGCTCAGGTCATGATCCCAGGGTCCTGGGATCGAGCCCCGCATCGGGCTCCATGCTCTGCGGGAAGCCTGCTTCTCCCTCTCCCACTCCCCCTGCTTGTGTTCCCTCTCTCGCTGTGTCTCTCTCTGTTAAATAAATAAATAAAATCTTTAAAAAAAAAATATTTTATGTGTACTTTCAATGAATAACATGCACTATTTTCATAATTTTACTTTTCCTATGTTCTTATATTCTTGTAATTTAATATCTTGAATATAGTAATTTAAAAGTTGGTTTTGTATTTTCATTGTTGTATTTTACCAATATTGCCCCACAGGGATTGATTTAAAGCAAACCAACCAATCCTTCACCACTAAGAATTGAGAAGCACCATTTTACGTGTCCATAAAGTCCTAGCTGCTTGGCTGGCTCTTGACAACCTTGCTCAGTGATCCCCTCTTCATCCCTGTGTATTCATGTGGGGTCAGGACTCCAGCCAGGTACCTTGTCTCTCTGGTGGGTCAGTTCCATAGCTTCTTGCAGACCTGTGGGCACCCTCTCAGAACAGCTGAGCACACAACGCAATTACTTCTCCTATCACAAGCTATGACCCAAGGTTAGTGAAGGCCACTGCCGGCTGGAAGTCAGGCAACCAGGAGAATCAGGGGTCACATGGAGCTATTGTTACACCAGGCCTTATTGTCACAGGTGACCAAGAGAAGCCCCAGGGAGGACTAAGGGTTTATCTACTTGGGGGCTTAGGAGAACAGCACATCTGTTCTCTCTCTCTCTCTTTTTTTTTTTTTTTTTTTTAAGTAGGCGTGGAGCCCAACATGGGACTTGAACTCACGACCCTAAGATAAAGACTTGAGCTGAGATCAAGAGTCTAACGCTTAACTGACTGAGCCACCCAGGCGCCCCTGTTTTTTCTCTTCTATAAAGATGTCCCTAAACTTTGGCCTGCTGCTTGCGAGTCACCTCTCCCGGTGGTTCTTCAGTGGTGCAGCTGCCAACCATAGGAAACCCTGCAGCATTCTGCCCTGCTCTTGGTTGATACCCATTTCCTTTCCCTCGGTCTCTCATATCTACTCACAGGCATTGTTGAGTCTCTATGCTGCTGGTCTAAGCTAAAGGGCCCACTTTCCCTCTCTGGTCTGAAGTTCTTTGGGACTTAAGAGCAGAATCAGCCTGAACCTTGGGTATTAGACGTGGTGAATGCCCAAGTACCAAGGAACAGCCACTTCCTCCAACCCTGGATTTGGTCCCTGTGCCGTGGCTCTGTCAAGCTCAGGAAACATGGGCTAATGTACTGAAGAGTAAAGAGGCATGCTATCTATAGCCCACTCTCAGATATCTTTGGAAAAAGCAAGGAACAAAAATTATTCTTAAAAGGAAGGTGCATTAAAAGGGGGTGGGTTAATTTCCAAAGGTGGAAACACCCTCCTAGTATAGAATGTTTCATAAACTATGTTTTGCTTTCTTCTGTCTCCTGGGTATGGCAGGACATAGGAAGTGGTTTCCTTCCCATTATCTGCTGAATTTCTTTACTGATACCCCAAGCCTGTGCGTATGCCGACCCCTTGGCCTGGAATGCCTCTTTCCAGTTCACCTGGTCAACTGAGACCATGCCTCCTGACTTCCCTCAATGTCTCTGTTCATCCCGGTTGCCCTCCCTGAATTGCTTTCCAGGGAAAAGCAAACCCACATGAATTCAGGATTGGATCCTCAGGGTAGATTCTTTCAGGTCTTCTGCTGTCTTAAAGTGCCCTCTACCGGCTATAGAAAATAAATCCTCCCAGGATATGTTTGCCAGCCAGGAGCCCACATGAGCAAAAAATTAATTTTCTAAATTTCCATTCCATTTAGGTCATCAGAATAACTTTCCACCTCCACAGACTTCTCCTCAGATGAATCTAAATTCGGGGTGACAGCACTCATATGAGCTTTGGGGAGGCATGGGTCTACTTTCTTCCCCTTGTTGGAAAGGGCCCCTAGGGCATACCTGCCTTGCTGCTCCAGGCAATGTTTAGAAGTGAGTCCTACATCTGTCTGGTACCAGATACTTGGTGATCCCCTGGGGATCTCTCTGTGGAGACCCACTTGCCATTTCTACTTTTGTGTGGTCATTGCCTAAGTAGGGGTGAGGAGGGGTGGTATTCTGGAATATCTTCACTTTCTTGGCCCCCTCCGTGAAACTAGCTCATCTGTATTTGGATCTTCAGACTCCTCTGGGGCTTCTCCTAAGACCCTAGAGTTGGCCCAGGGTCCGGGAAGGTGAAGGGCCCCTATGTTAGTTGTGGGTCAGAGACCTGTCCAACAGCTCTCCTTCATGTACCGGCTTGAAGAAGCTGCTGGGCCATTGGCGTAGCAGAGGGGCAATAAGCAGTAAAAAGAGAACCTGGCTCAGTAGGTTTCATCTCAAATCTTTGATTTTTTTTTTTTTTTTTTTAAGATTTTTATTTGAGAGAGAGAGAGCATGAGCAGTGGGGAGGGGTAGAGGGAGGGAGAGGGAGAGAGAAGCAGACTCTGCTGAAAGACACGGGGCTCGATCCCAGGACCCCGGGATCATGACCTGAGGCTAAGGCAGATGCTTAACCGACTGAACCACCCAGGCACCCCCTGAATCTTTTGATCTTAATCAAAACATTTACTCAGCTTTTTCTGTACTCATAATTAAAAATACCAAGAATTTGACATCTTTGTTTCCTGGTCCCATCAACTGCCTCTTTGAGAACTTCCCCTTGGGCCCTGGTGCCTTCTGGTTGAGCTTCCTGGGCTGGGGGTAGGGTTCAGGATATACATGAAGAAATTTAACACAGAACAGGGAGGAAAAAACAAGCCACCCCAAGCATCCTCCTGCCACATGCCACAGCCAGGAGACAGAAGAATGCATTTATTCTTACAGTTTATAAGACCTATGGTATTAGGGTGCTTCCTACCTTTTAAGGGTTCTTTTTCTTGCATTTAAAAAAAATATTTTGAGAAAGAGAGAGCAAGCAGGGAGAGGAGGGGAAGGAGAGGAGGAGAGAATCTGAAGCAGACTGTGCTGAGCACGGAGCCTGACCCAGGGCTTGCTCTCACAACCAGGAGACATGACCTGAGCCCAAACCAAAACTGGACACTTAACTGAGACACCCAGGCGCCCCAAATCTTTTAAAATTAAGCTCTATGCCCAACATGGGAATCGAACGCACAACCCCAAGATCAAGAGTTGCATGTTCTACCAACTGAGCCAGCCAGAAACATCTGAAAATGACTTGCAGATTTCAAGCCCCTCTATCTTAATTCTTTAGCTAGTATCGCCTAAGAAATAGGACAAGCTTTTACATAGTGACAGTACAACTGAATTCAATGAAATTTAACATTGACATAATATTTTTTAAATATGTTCAGTATTCAAATTTCTCTGATCATCCCAATATCTTTTAGAGCCTGTTTTTCAGTTCAGAGCCACGAATTGCATTAGTTGTCTCTTTATTCTCCTTTATTCTGATATAGGTTCTTGGTCTTTCTTTCATGACATAGGCATTTTTAAAGGGAACAGGTACCTTGTTTTATAAAATGTCCTCAATCTGGATTAGTCAATTTGTCAACCTCATGATTCAGGTTTTGCAATTTTGGCAGAACAGCACAGAAGTGATGTGTCCTTCCCAGTACATCACATCAGGAGGTACTCCTATCAGTTTTTCTCATTTGGGTAAAGTTTAATGACTCGTTGGAAGTGAGGCATGACCAGTTTCTCCACTGCAAATGTACCTTCTCCCCCTTTGCAAATTAATAAACATTCTACAGGAAGATGTGTAACTATCCTGCTACCTAACACACTCTCTCCCAACCCTATGGTTTTGGCGTCCATTGTTGTTAAGATGAGTTAGTCTTATGGCTGCGAAATGGTGGTTTTCCTAACTCTATTGCCCCTTCTCTATTTATCAGGTACCATGCTACTGTAAGGAAGAGCTTAGAAGAATGCATTATGCTAGGATCCTTTTCCCATTCCTCCCCTACATCTTTACCCTCTGCTTGAAATGCCTCCCCCCGCTGGGCAAATCCTGCCCATCCTTAAAGTCCAGATCCAGAGTCCCCTTGTCTCTAAGCCTTCCCTGGCCCCAGTTGGGCAGATAAACCCCTCACTCTGTCTCTTCCCTTCAAGCAAGATGGGCCGCAGCTGTCTGGCCATCTCAAGTTTCTGGGGCCAGGAGAGACTGTGGAGGGAAAACCCTCCCTCCCATAGCAAGACTCCCACCCCAACACTGCCTGACCCAGCACAGTGGTTCTCAAACTTTAGCCCCAGAATCACTGGGAGGGCTTGGTAAAACACAGATGCCTGGGCCCTACTCTGGATTCTGATGCACGGCCCAAGAATCTCACTGGCTTAACAAGTTTGTTTCTCCTTCAGATCACGTGCAAAATGTGGGTTGGCGGGGAGTCTGGCCCACGTGGTTCCTGGGCAACCCAGGGTGATGGAGGCTGCACCAACATGTCACCCCATTTCCACCTGCGCTTCAGGGGAAGGGAGGGGTGTGGAGAGTCAGGCACGATCTCTCTCTGCTCACAGCCCACAGGCCAGAACTAATTGTGTGCCTTGTCCCCTGCAGAGTGGCTGGGAAGCATGGGGATCAGAGGGACCATGGGGTGAGCGCCCTGGCTTCCTGGTCACCACCGCACTCCCCTTCTCTACCAGCAGGTGAATCTTCTTTCTGCTCCTCAAACACACCAAATGCTTTTCTGGCCTTTGTGCCTTTGCACTGGTTGCTCTCTGCCCACGTGATCTTGTGCCAGATCTCACACAGTTATCTCAAGTGCCACCTCCCTGGAGAGGCCTTCCCTGACTGCCACCCACGCCCTAGAATTCTCTACCTGGCCCTCATTATGCCGTGTTTGGTGCCATCTTTCTCCCAGTAACAGATTGTATGTACACTCCACAAGAGCAGAAGCTACTCCGATCCCCACTACCTAGAACAGGGCCTGGCACACAGTAGATCGTCAAGACAAACTTACTCAATGGATTAACCCTAAGGTATATTACTGTTAACATCCTGCAGGTTAAGAGGCCCCAGAAGACCATAAGTGGCTCGCCCAAGGTCACATCATGACCGAATGGTAACGCCTGGTTTAAAATCCATGCTGCCACCACCCACTACTGTTTGTCTGCATAATTTCACTGTGTCCACAGACGGAGGTGTAAGTTTGATCCTTTTTCTCTCAATTTTCTGACGACCCTCCACTGTCCTTGGTTTTCAAAAAAAATTTTAAAGATTTTATTTCAGAGGAGTGGGGAGGAGGGGCAGAGGGAGAGGGGAGAAAGAATCCTAAGCAGACTCTGCACTGAGCACGGAGGCTGACGTGGGGCTCGATCCCACAGCCCTGAGATCATGACCAGAGCTGAATCAAGAGTCAGATGCTTAACTGACCGCACCACCCCAGATGCCCCTCAAAAACTTTCTTAACACAACTCTGTGGAGGGCAACCTGGTAATTATGAGATGTGCTCACATATGTGAAAGATTAAATACATGCCAACTTTTTTTCGTTACAGTGTTGTGATAGAAAAGGCCAGAAGGAACTCCGTGTGTCGCCATAGGGTACTGGTCCACGGGAGTGTGAATGTATTCACCGTGGGTATGTATGCATGGTGGAACAGTGCACAGCCCTGAAAAGTAGGGAAGATCTCTGGATTCCAACTGGACAGGTGTCTAAGGGACATTTAATCTTCCAGAAGAGCTGAATAGCTTTACGACTCACATAAATGAAAAAGACAAAATGAAACACAAGCCAGAATCCCAGTGTGGTTTCCATCACTTGAACTTCTTTTATTGATATTCATTAGAGAATAAAATTGTATTGGTTTTTTTGATGCATGACAACACACGCTGTTGGTAGTGGTTGAACAAGGTTGATCATGAACTATACTAAATACTGCAACCTCCGAATTGCTGATTTTTACACTGGTATTTCCTTTGTGGTGATGGGTGGCTCCTCTCTGAATACATATAGTGGTCCGTTCAGTTCATGGTTTTCATATTCCTTTGTTATTCTACCTACTGCCTTAAAATACATTCAAATACAAAGAATTTCCTTGCAGTGAGTGCACACATACAACCACAAGGGGAGCTGAAAATAATGAACCAACCCCCTCATGTTCTGAGAATAAATAATCTAAAAGGGTGGGACTGAAGTTTGCTCCTTTGAGACATTCTCAAGGAGTCTTCAGTGGGCATGTTTACACTCAGCTGGACACATTTTTGCAGGGGTGGGAGAAGGGGGGGTCGGGGAACAGGGATGGCAACGTGACCATTTCATCTGCATATGATGTCACCCGGAACAAAGGACCAGGGAGCACTGTGCCGGGCAGTGCAGCCCTCAGGTGGGAATAAATAAGTTACCTGCTTGGAGTGGAAGGCCACAGACACACTGTGACCAGGGCTGGAGAGAACAGCACACACACACATAATAAATAAAAGTTCAAAACCGTCAGTGACAGCAACAGGACCAGGCTCCCCTGTTCATTTCTGGTTCTTGCCACGAGCACCTCTATCTGATTTCCTAGGGATAAACAGTGGGCACACGGAGACCAAGGTTTTGGGGGGGGGGGGGGGGGGGAAAAGATCTTGTTGTGACCACTCTGTCCTGAAACACGAGGGCAAGGTGTGGGGGCACCGACTGTGTGCGTAAAGACCACGTCCGTGCCAGCACACGGGCCAGCCTCCGACACCACAGTGAGGACCGGAACCAACAGGATGCCCAAGCCACGTTGCTCTCGTGAACCAGTTTGGTATTGCATTAGGTGGGTGGTTCTTTTTACTTTTTCCGCTGACGCATTCCATCCAGCCCTTTTCCCCTACCCCGCCCCCAGCCCATTCCTTTTCATCCTATTGTGAAAATTGTCTTGGGTCTGGTCTTAATTTGGTTTGTGACCCCAGGTCCCCAAACTCCACTGCTATCTCACTAGCCACTGGGAGTGCATGAAACCTATTTCCGTGGCCCAGAGCCACAGAGAACAGACTGCGACTTTCCATCTAGTACCATTACTTCCCTGCCTATAAAAAAATGGAGAAAATAAGACCTCACACAGAACACAGCGGGAGTGTCGCTACATTCTTTCAGGCCACACGTCTGGCCTGACGACCGGGGACAGGACATCGAAGGGTGATTCGGGTTGAAGGCGTGGAAAGAAAAAGTCACACCTCAGAAAAGAAGCGACTCTCCACTGAAGCAGAAGAGTGAAGGTCTGGAGGCAGAGAAGGAAGAACAGCCCTGCCATCCTGGAAGCGACATCAGCTGCTCGTGGCCGCAGTGGCCGCAGACGAAGGCTCCCGCTGTTCCCGCCCAGCGACACGGGCCAGCAGAGGCCGCACGCCAGCTCACCACGTGTGGCACCGGGAGCCAGCGGCGGATTCACGGGTTTCCTATCCATGGGATAAGAACGCCCTTGGGAGTTTCAGTGCTTCTCGAAGGAGAGGAGGCGGCGAACAGGACACCCGGCCACTGCCCTGCCCTCGGGCTAGCACAGGTGCAGTCCCAGTGAGAGCAGGGACTGTGTTGGGGCCGCTCCCGCCCGATCGGGAGAAAGGGCAGGTGGATACAAGGTCCGCAAGTCCTATGTACACTTTACAAAGTCTCCACTCTTCCCCCATTAGGCACGAGGTTGATTTGTCTAGCTCCAGAGGGGAGGGACAGAGGAGGAAAGAGGGAGTGCGCAGTGAGGGGGGGGGGGGGGGGGGGGGGGAAGAGAGGGAGGCAGGAGCAAGCCTGGTCTCCTCCAGGGGAAGGGCCCTCCTCCCCTCCTCACCGTAAGCTAGTTTGTTTGGGGAGCTTAGCACCCATCAAGATGCCCGAGGTGAGAGTCACAGGGGCTTTCATCTGCATGCTGGACCCCACCATGGTGGGGAAGCTGCGGTTCCTCCGGATGCCGCTGTTGAGCTGCAGTCCGCCCATGGCACTGGTGACAGTGGGGCATCCGAGGGGCAGGCCCTCGGGGACCAGGCCACCAGGGACGAGGGCCTGGGCGGGGCCCGCAGGCCCACAGAGGAGAGGTCCCTGATCCTCAGTCAAGGTGGGGACGTGGGCTCGCCCTGAGTTCACCACTTTGGCCACGCCAAACCTCCTGACTTTGTCCACGAGGTTGAGGTTGGAGACAGACACGTCTGTCTGGCTCTCACTGCTCCGGACGTTCTTCTTCTCCCTCACTTCCCTCAGGATGGAGCTGGCCGGCTTGGAGGCCAGGAAGTTGTCATAGGGAGGGCTCGTGCACTTGAACTCAAAGGAGGGCGGGGAGGACGTGGGCGTCTGCATAGGCGAGTTGGGTGGGGTGGAGGGGATCACAGCCATCCTGGGGGTGTAGGAGTGCAGGAGGGAGCCCCGGCCGGCCCTGTCCCAGCTCTGAGGATCATACACGGCCGCGGAAATGCCCCGCTCCTTCAGCAGCCACACCAGCCCCAGAGACGTGCTCATGGTGGTCGTGGACTCACGGATGTTAGTGAAGGATTCAGCCAGGCTCAGTCTCCGTGGAGTGCACGGGGTGGCCACCGGCGTGGACTTCAAGTGGCTGGCGCTGCCACAAGCTGGAGTTGGAGCCGAGTTAAGGCTGACAAGAAAAGACAAGAGGTCATTCGTCAGCAAATGCCCACAAGCCCCCGGAAAGGTTCGTGGCCAGTCTCCTGCTGGGGAGCAGGGAGGGCTCCCCCAGCCCAGGCTCCCCAGATGCCTCTTTCCCTGTCTGTTCCTCCCTCCTACCCAAGAGGGCCCTGGGTTCCCTTGCGTGGGGGCATGGTTTAAAGTTAACAAGCTGCACGTTGATTCCCTTGTCTCGGCCCCAGAGGGCAGGGATAACTGTCCCCTCTGCAGGTGAGGCAAGTCAGACTCAGAGGTTAGGTGGCTAGTCAATGTCACACTCAGCTATTAACTGGAAGACCCAGGATTTGAGCCCAAGTGTGAGGGCTCAGGCCTCAAGGATGGGGGCTGGGGGGAGCCCCTCAGCAGAGAGGCTTCCTTTCCCTACCAAATTTACTCAAATTTCAGCGTTCCTTCCTAACGACTACTTCCCTGAGGCAAGAAGTTAACCAGGACTATGGGATCTGAGAGCTCATCTCAGGAATGGCCCCAGCAGGTAGGACCCTTGGGTGAGGGGAGGGGGGGGGAGGGCGGAGGCTGAGGGCGTGCATCACGTCAGCAGTGGACCCCAGCCTCCTGACTCCCACTGTAGGCTCTTCCCTCCGTGCCACGCTACCCCTTTGTCCTTCTCCCGTGGTTGCTGAGTCCACCTCGGGGGGTGGAGATGTGGGGTCAGCGGCAGCCACATCATGTGTCATCAGGCCTATATCTGTATGAAACGTGCATCACAAAGGAAAGCAGGAAGATTCCTTCATCTACTCCTGCCAGGCTGGCTGAGGACCCAGTATGTTCCAGAAGCTGGGGTCCCGCAGTAACGGGAGTTATGACAAGAGTGTAGCAGGCGCTGCAGGGGCAAAGGCATTGCTGTCTGCTTAAAAAACAGGAAAGGCCCTCTCGTAACAGCTGGTACAGGGATGGGGCTGGGAGGCCACACAGGCCCTTCACGGCTGCTGGATGAACTGCCAAGGGCAAAGCCGCATACCCCTCTCCTTATAGCCTTGTGAGCTGCCCTGCTACCCACCCAAGGACATGGCAGGGGCTGCAGGTGCCCTTTGGAGCAGCCAGCTGGGTGGTCCCCGGCAGCTGGGGGACCCTCTGTCCCCAGCCTGGCACGGGGAGGGCCAGATACCTGGGGCAAGACACCAACCAGGGGAATGGGCAGGAAAGGGCCTCCCGCTGTGGGAGGGAAGGTCACAAGCCAGTTCGAGCTAAGGCATCCTTTGGCTCCTTGCCGCTGGCTGGTCAGCACGGGGCGAGAAACCCAGAACAGGCCCACCTCACGCAAGCTCAGGGGTGGGGATGCTGGTGGGGCGGGAGCACTCAGAGAAACACGAGATTAGAAGCCACAGCAGATTCCTAAGGTTAAAAAGTGGGTTCTTCAAAAGGCACAGGTGGGATTCGACAAAACTGGTCTACAAGCAATAGAGGACAAGAACAGTCTGGACTCAAAAATCTTGTTTACGGGGCCATTCTTGGGGAGATCTGTGATTTTGTGTCAGGCAGCCGTTCCTTCAAATGCACGCAAAAAGCCTTCTCTTGCTACTGACTGCCCAGGCCTGTTCCGTCCCTGACAAGAGATGGGGACAGGTGTGCTGGTTGGCGTCCCTTCAGGCAGGAGAGCACTGGGCACCAGCCTCTCCCAGGGGAAGCTCTACCGCACGGTGGGAAAACACAGAGCTCTTCCAACGCAGAGCCCTGGGAGTTTCTGGGGGTGGCTGGGGGTGGGGGAGGGGGGTGCCGGCTTCTCCAGAGGCGGGAAGGAGACAGAGAAGACAAGCTAACGTTCAGATTCCCTTTCTGCCGAGAACTTCCGTTAGGCCCGTATTAGTGCTGGCACTCGGCTCAACTGAGCATTTAGAGGGGTTAGGGGTACCCACTGTCAAGGCCACGTTAGCCAGGCACCACCACAGAGACACAGCCACGCCTCAGTCCCGGGTTAGTGGCGGCCACGCGTGCACACACAGCTCCTTCCAGGAGGCCCTGCCCGGGCACGCACCGCTGACGGTGTGCTCACCCCCTGCCTCGCCTGTGGGCTCACTCTCTGCCCTACATCTCCTCTCAGCTCAACAGGGCATAGGGCCGCTTCGTCGTCCTCCTCACATGACCTGCGGAGAATTATTCATAGTTTAAGGGGCTCCCTGGGGCGGCTGCTCCCTGCGGGGGCCCTGCTCGCCTCCCTCCCTTTCTGCGTTACCTGCCATTCACCCCAGCATCTTGCTCGACTGCACCAGAGAGAAACAGCTGAGGGGGCCACTTGACCATTTTGCCCTTCCACTGGAAGCCAAGCGGACCACCCCACGCCATCCAAGTCCTCTTGCCAGATGGTGCCAACCTCTATCACTTCTTGAAGGCACCACAGGGAAACGGACCGTGCTGGGCACACGGTTCGGTCTTCGGGTTTTATCATTTCAGTCATTATCATGCGGCTGTGGTGCATGGTTCCTGCGGTCTATTCCAGAGGCACCCCAAACAGGTGACAGACAGCAAGTGCTACGGGATGCCTCAGCTGGCCGGAGTTGGTTTCGAATGAGCCTCTCTACTTGACTTTGCTTGACAGCAAGTCTTGCGAGGAGTGCCCCAACCTCACCGCATCCTTACCCACCCCGGCGCCTGGGTCCCTTACCTTGGCGTGACCCGCGTGAGCTCGTCTGAAGGATGCAGGATGCGGCATGTGGTGAAGGTGAAGGTGGAGTTGGTCTGTGACATGCACTTCCCAGGGTGGTGCGCTACATTGGGAGGGGAACAGAACATATTCCTTGCATCCAAGTAAACCCAGGAGAAAAGTCAAATTCCAGCATGGTTCTCAATGGACATAAGAAGCGATGAGCTACCTTGTTAACTGGATCTGGGCAAGGAAGGTGTAATGCAAATGTCCTGGATCGAAGGTGGTCTTTCAAAAATAACCACACTTTTGAGCACTGGTGTGCAGCGCATCAAATTCCAGCTTCCGACCCAATCCAGACAAGGTTCCCCATCAGTGTTCTCCGGCCAGTAGTGGATCCAGTTTGAGGAGCTAATGAGCCCTTGGGGGTAATTTGGTTTCCCTCCTCAGGGGTCAGAATCGGCTTCCTTCTTGTGGTGCTTCACACTTTTCACTGGCAAACTGGTGCCAAGTTCTGCCAAGAAGAGGGGAGAGGTGTGGGGAGGGGCCTTGCCACCTGGAAACTGGGCAAGGCTTGCATGGCTCCCTTTCCAGAGTACACGAAAAGGGGCTTGGGGAAGCTGGCTCCACTACTGTCTGTCGGTGATGGGCAGGGTGGGAGATGGGGCCTCAGCTGCCTCAGCAACAGGGGGTAAGACTCCCAGAGCCCGGGGCTGTCTTTAGCCCTAGGATCAGGTGTGGTCTGATGCACTCTAGTGCATACAGCCCCTGTCCCTCAGGCCACTTTCTTGGCATCTCCGGGATGTCTGATTTCTAAAGAAAATAAGACAGCCACAAGCTGTCCTCAATTTATTTCCTTTTAAAGCTCTAAAGAGCTGTTGTTCAGGCAGCTGAAGACTATGATTTGGAGCAAAGTAAATCACAGAAGCGTTAAGACCATGCATCAGGAAGCTGGCAAATGGTAAAGTATGGAGTGATAGAGTCTACGGGAGACATCATGATTGTAGAGGTCACCCTCATTCATAACTCAAATGCAAAAAAAAAAAAGAAAAGAAAAAAAAGGAAAAAGGGGGGGAAAAAGATGCTGCTCTGAATAGCATGCACAGTGAGGTACTGGGACAACCCCCCCAACCACCCACCCCACCACCCCCTGCAGCAGCTCAGCCCCCAGAGACCTCTTGGGGGGGAAACGCATTTGGTTCTCAGATGCCATGAGCACTCTGAAGATTCAGAAGGCTGTGAGCTAGAATCTTCTAGCTCGTTATGGCAATTTTTCTCTTGGATTTTACAAAAAAGGAAAAGGAAAACAAAACAGAAGACACTGGTGCCCTAAACCTACAGATCCACACACAGCCAACTGTGTCTTTAAAAAACAAAAACAAAAACAAAAAAAACCCAGCAACCAGATGAAACAAAAAATGTCCGAGACAGGCAAACTGAAGGCAGGCAGGACAAAGCCAGAGCACAAAAATGGTGGCAGCGACTAGAGGTGCAACGTAAGACTGCTTTGCCCTGATTATTATGGTCCAACCCATCTCTCTGGATCCAGGCAGGTGCCCGTGGTCCCTGGCGCGGCAGCCCGCACCCTGGCCACCAGAGCAAACTCTCAACCACAGGGAGCGCCGGGCACCGCAGGAAGGGGGGAAAAAACACACATGAAAACAGCCTTTATGAATCTTTGTTTCTCAACCAATAAATGGGATGGCTTAGGAACTCAGGCAACTGGAAAACTGCTGCAAACAAAACAAAAATGGAATAAGCTATGAAGAAAAGGCAACCGAACAATCACGATTCTCTGACTGCAATAAGGTCTAGCAACAAAAGCAACAAAAGGCCTGAGAGAAGCATCCCAAATAACCAGCGTTACGGGTTATGTGGGAGGGAGGGAGGAAAGAAAAAGGCAGTAAAGAGAGGTAACGAAGACAAAACAGTGGAAAGAGCGAACCTTAAAAACAAATCAAAAGCAAGGCTGGATTTAAAATTAGAGGAGTGTAGCCCCTTTCAACACATGGCCAGAATATCAAATCAAAAGGTCCCAAAGGCCCGCTCCTCCTCCACCCCATCCCACATGGGATCTTTGATTGCAACAGGTAGCGCGAGATGGACATTTTAGAGACGCGGTGGCATCAGCAGAAGCGAAACCCATCTGATGCAAATGGGTTTTGGGGATAGGAAAAGGCTGCTAAAATTCAGAAGTCCTCATTCCCCGGAAGCCACGGAAAGGAAGATCAACAGGAATCAAGAGCGCCAAGCCAGAGGTTCGGCCCCTCCGCAATACCACTGGGACTCCTGGCCCCGCCAGCTCTCTGCATGTCACCATTGCCCGCCGGGCTGCTGCGGTGCTTCCCTTCCTTGGGACACAACACAGAGACAGTGAGTCGCCCCAGGCCCCTTGTGCTCGCCGCCCACCAGCTACAGGCTGATGCCTAAAGCCCTGCTTGCAGGAGAGCAATTTCTCCAAGCAAGACGCACAGCATGCCTTCTCCTCAGCAGGGACAGGAGGCTCGGGCTGAGGGCTCCCTACTCAAGTCCCCCGTCCCCACAGTGCACCAGAGCCCTGCCTCACGTGCCGTGTGGTCTCCTCCTGCCGCCCGCTCGGGGCCTCCAAGGGACGGGGTTTCTGGGATTTAATGCTCTGACGTCCTACTTCAATCCCCCGGACTACGGGGGCCCCACGGTGTTGCAAGGAGAGAGTATTAAATGGGTTAGAGTATTCACACTGGAAAGGGCTTCCATCAAGCATCCCCTAATCCTACTTTTTAATTTTTTTAAATTTTATTATTATTATTTTTATCTGTTCCTTTTCCACCAGGTTCTGACACTGGTACAAACTCCGAATCTATCAAAGAGAACCTATAAACTTAGTTAATCCCTGATTATTCAAGATCTTCTGAGTTGGTGAACTACATACATGTGGCTAGCGTGCAAATTTTTTTTTTTTCTGAACAGAGGCCGCATGCAGGCGCACCCCCTCAGCTAGCTGCAGGTGGGGGCATAGGAGGGCTTTCGACGGACCAGGGCCACCCTGCTCACTTGCTCTCTGATCCCACGCTGTGCGCTTTCTGCCTCGCGCAGGTGCACTTGGTAAATGGTTCTGATGGGCTGTGCTCCTCTGGGGGGCACAGGGTGCCCCGTACTGACTGGAAACTGGGTGCTTGGGATCCTGCTGCTGCAGCCAGTCATGGAGCGCCCTGAGAGGGCCCACAGTCTCCAGTGAGCTGGGGCTTCCTCCCTGCATGGCCCTGAAACTATACTGGAGGTTATCTGCAAGTGTGCTACGCAGATCTGGGTGATCGCTGCTCAGTGGGATGCTCGGCCTCCAGAGGAGATGGGCAGGAACGCCCACTGCTCTCCCCAGGGCCCCCTGCTCTAGTTGTGAGGAGAGACAAGGAACACAGACAAGGTGGGGTTGCTCTGGTGGGGACCTGAAGCCCGACTGAGACTCTACCAGCCTCTCCCATCCAAGTGATGTGATTGGTATATACCAACTCATGCATTTCAGTCAATCCCAACGGCACTTTCCATCCCCCATCCACAGGCAGGCTGGTAACTTAACGTGCTAGGGAGAACAGAACCTCGCCCCTCTAAAGGCCGTCGTGGCACCCGGTCCTTCAAAGAGCCCCCGCGTGAACCCACACAGATGCCAAAGAGCATGCCTGCTCCCAGAGGTTTCCAAGGGGAGTTGTGAAACACACACATGTACAAGGCTGCTTCAAAGGGGCTCTCTGAGGACGGAGAAACCTGGCCACACCACACCCCCAAGCCATGTTTTTGCTAACATAAATAACTTCTTAAAAGTCAAAATTACAAACACCTCTCCAAATCTTGGAAAAAGAGGACTATCTTCGTGATGCACTGAACGCTTTCCAGAGTCTCTTCCCCCTTTTCATGGGAAGCAGCCAAACCCATGTGAAATGAACAGAATGCCTGACAATTTCCTTTTCTTAACTTGAACACTTAGGGTGAAGCTGCGGTCACACAATTTGGATCTGCTTTGCCATTTCTATGAACTCATTAGCTCACACACACACACACACACACACACACACACACACACACGCATCTTCTCTCATCCACCCCCTTCCCTCCCCCCACCAGTTCCGGAAGCTGCCACCACATCAACAGTGGTACCCACGGGCTGGCCTTTTGTATCCAAGCCAAACCAAACCCACTGAAAAGAGAAGCCACTGTCCACCCAGTTTAAAGTTCATGGCTTGAACTAAGACCATCCGAACCTTTTCTTGTCTTTTTGTTTTGACCTTTTGACTAGCTTCTAATGACTTCGTTACTTTTTGTTCAAAGAGTAATCACATTGTGCCGGGGGGAGGGGGGGTGTCTTTGCCTGTCACTGCCCTGCTAAGTGCCTTCCAAGCCGTTCAGGAGCGCGCTTCCCCCCCCCCCCCCCCCCTCTAGGCGGTGCCGCTGGACCCCCTCATCCCATCTCAGTGCTCCCTCCTCCACTGAGAAGTGTCCGCTGCTTGAGCACACTCCTCAATGGTCCACATGGGTGCTCCTAGAGCACGGGCGGGCCCTCCTGTGGTTTTCAGAGGTGAGGATGCCATCAAGAGAGTGCTCCCGGAGAGCAGGCTTGTTCAGGACATTGTAAGCAGGGTTGACTGCAGCTGTTGGTTTGGGAGGAGTCAATGACCTCTCTTCATTCATTTTTCCACTTCCAGGTTTCAGTTGGCCTGTTTTGCTCTGGTTTTATAGGTATCCTGAGGCAAGAGCACGGGGGCTTCCTTAGCATCGCCTAACACAGGTGGGTGTGAGCAGACCATCTGCCCTGTGCACAAGGACGAACTCCTGTAACCGCTCCAGAACGAGGGCTGGGTTAGAAAGTCTTCCCATCAGAGTGGGACTGCGTGGTCAACTCTCCGTGTAGACAAACACAAACGTTTCCTACACCTGAGGGTCTATGAATCAGAGGGATCGGGCTTTCCTTCCAGACCCATCAGGCCCCCATGGCCCACTCTCCCTCAGGACCCACTTGGGGTCCCGGGACAGCAGGAAGGACAGGACACGGCTGTAGGGCTCTGCTCCAACAGGCTCTGGAGAAATACTCTGCCGGCCCCAGTGGCCCTCTGGCTCCTTTCCTCCACGAGCTCTTCCTTCTCTTGCCTTGCTCAGTAGCCACTCCTGAACAGAACCTGGACCTATGTATCAAGTAAGGACGCTATAAAAGAAGCTAATTCCTGGCCTTTGCCGGTGGGCTGTGGCGGGGGGGGGGGGGGGG
>NW_022589713.1:42446516-42518531 GCF_004348235.1 Phoca vitulina
ATTTTATTTATTTGACAGAGTGAGAGAGCACAAGCCGGGAGAACGTTGCGAGGGAAGAAGGGGGAGGGCGGTGGGTGGGGGTGCGCAGGGGGGGCGGGGAACAGGTCCACGTGCTGCAGCTTCAGGGGCTTTTTCAAGGGCTATTTGACCAAATGTGATTTTTGCCTTCAACACTTACTTTTGCACCTTAGCCCCAATGACAGCTCCACCGTGGGGCCGCTGCCAGACAGGCGGCCGTGAGTGCTAGGAGCCCGCTTTCAGGCACTTCCCCCACTGAGTGGCCCTCACGGGTATGAGTATGAAAATAAACTGACCTTCGCTTTCTTCTATGTTGCTCTAATCCTACTTCTTTCTCCCCTGTAAGGATCCTGGCATCCAAGATAATTCAACTAAACTGTCCAACCAACCATCTACTAACGTAACTGTACGACTTTAAAACACTGATCTTCATCCTTTCCCACATGCTGGCTCTTCCCTCCGCATAAATACCTAAAATTCAGAACATGAACAGTACAAGATCATGACTCTTTCTGATAAATTGCACTTTCTATGTGAGTTAATATGTAAAAGTCACTGAAAAGTAAAACTATAATCTAAAAATTGTTTTAAAAAATCCATTTTAATCATCTAAATTATTTACAAATATAAAAACAAGGAGTCGTGCTTTTTAAGACATGGGATTATAAAAATCAGCAAATAATGATACAATACATTAAAATATATTGAGTTTTTTTTTTTTCAGTACTCAGAACTTTTTCTCCATGAGCTAACAGGTTCTAGACAAAAGTGCCTATTATTCAAGTCTCCCCAGTTTCCTTCCAGAGTATCAGTTGCAAGAAAAAATGGCTAAACCTTCTTCTGTCTTCAAAGTTCCTCCCTACACAGTATTCCCAGATGGCAGCTTCTGGGAATGTGCTATCTGGCAACAGAAAAGCCTAAACATCAAGGGTGGACCAAGGCAGGGACCAGACCAGCCTGGATACAAATCCCAAGACAGACAATGCCCCAGTACTCCCTGCTGAAGCTTATCTATTTACCTGTGACTCCAGGATTATGTACATAGTGCCACTCGGGGCCTCGGGGGTGATTTACTTAGAGTGACATGTTTCTTACCTTCCAGTAATCAAAAGGGTCCTGTTACTCCCAATAGGGAAAAAAAAGAGCCAAATCGCTGTTCACACTGATCCCCTCTGTGCTGAGCTTTTAGCAAGTCTGACCTAGAACGAGCCTAAAAGAACTCCTGTCTTAAATGATCAGGCCCTTCCTAAGTTACCTTCAGCAATCTACAGAACTCTTTCTGATCACATACTTCCAACCTGGGGCTCCTCTAAGCTTCAACTCTAGATTGGTGTGCCTCTCCTCAAAGTTGCCAAGATGAATTTGCCGCAGGTTTTGAGGAAGGAGGGAAGAAGTAATAAATATGTCTTTGTTTATGGTAAGGAAAGTGGTCAGGATTTATGTCATAATTGGTCTCTCCCTCTGACCTCTGAGGGAAGTTCTTAGCTGACTTGATCGGTAAGTTTTATTCCTTCTGCACAACTTCTTGAAGACACACCTAATGGTGCTACTTTAAACTTACAGCATTTACCTTCTGGTCCACCCGTAGGACTGCAGGGTGGGGTCATCACACTTGACATGATTCCTACCCTTTCAGTCACAAAACTCAGCAGACACTGTGTTTCCCGTACCACTGTCTGCCTTCCAGAAGGACAGTGGTGCCGAGAACAAAGGGAAGTAACGATACCACAGCTGGTTTCCCTTTCTTAAGTGTGAAGATATTAAATAAAACATATTTTCATTCCCTTGCAAGCTTAATCTGGTAACTTAGTTGCTAAAAAATAAATCAATAAACCATTAGCTTATGTGCTAAACCAATCCTTTTTACTTGGTGATATCTCTAAAGTTTACGTCAAAGAAAAAAGAAAAGTTGGCCCCAAATAAAGTCCCTTGCCACAGGCATCCGAACTTAGGCTGGGAGGCGCCATCATGCACCTCAGCTCTCTCCTGCCCTGTCCTTCACCGGAGTGTTGCGGCCTTCATGAACGAAAGTTAAGAATCACAAAGATGCATGTCCTTTCCTCAAGTCTAGTGACTCCAAGATGCCACCAGCATGACAACATTGGGTGAATTCATCTTTTTCTGCGTCTCTGCCCTGATCCCACGAGAGAGCTTCCTTGTCTTCTCAGCACCGCAGCTGGGGGACCCAGGAAGTCTGGGGCAAATGGTAACCACATAACCTTTGTGGTCCCAGGGCCCCAAGCCCAAACCATTTCATCCCAGTGACGCCTAGGGTGTAATTCTGCAAACTCATGATCCCATCTTTAATGGGGTAGCAGGGGGTGGGTGATCAGCTAGAGCTCTTCTCCTGATTCACCTGGGGTCCTGTTTCTGGAAAAGCTTACTGACATTCTCCTTGGGTTTGTTGGGTTAAGGAGTATTGCTAAAACACTTTGGAAAACTCCACTTTGAACACATGTGTAAGCTGGAAAGAAAATGCATATACCTTCATTGAAGTTAGAAATGTGAAAAGGCCGATCTATTCCAGTATTGTCTGAAATCCTGAACACTTTCTGGGCTTCTTCCTATTTCGACACTCCTCAGAAGTAACAGATTCTCTACTTCACCATCTCGAGCAATCCAGCGCTCCTGATTTCCCCTTAAAATGCCCAACTCTGCTCAGCTCAGTTTGGAAATCACTGCAGGACTCAGGAACCTGCCCCGCCCCCCACCCCCGGCCTTGGGGAGAGACCCACAGCAGGAACAGGGGAGCTGATGTGCGGGGCGGGGTGGGGGACAACAAGCCACTTCTTTTTAGCAGCCTTTCCTGCTCCCCGGTCAGGAGCCCTGGTGGGCCATGCACCTCCAAGATGGGCAGGGAGCTACACCCATTCGTTATACCACGGGGGCATCGGACTCTGCGTTAAAAAACAGAACCACGTGATGGGAATGCTTTAATCATCACCCACACAGACGAGCGGAAGCTACAGACAGAGAGCCACTACGGATGGTGCTCGGAACAGAGGTGAGAATGGCCCAGAACTCGGCCTCCGGTAAAGGTGCCAGGTTTACAGGACTTATCGAGGTGCCCTCACCAGACCCCTCCTCCTCCTCCTCCTCCTCCTCCTCGGCCGCTGGCGGCTCCTGCATCTCCTCTGGGCAAGCCTGAGGCCGGCGCGGGTAACTTCTGCTGCCTGAGCCAGTCACGCGTGCTCGGGACCCCTCACCTGAGGTCTCTGGGTGCTGAACTGGCGTGGAGGTAGCTAGGCCCGGGAGGGAAATGTGGTCACCTGTGTCGTCTTCCTCAAAGTCGTTAAGGCAGTACACTTCGTCCAGGTCAACGTCCAGTGTCCGGAAGCCCTTGGTGACCACCCCGGGCCGGGGGTCCAGGATGCCCCCGAGGTGGGGCTGGGCCAGCTGCTGCCAGTGGTGAAGGGTGGCAGAGCCTTGCAGGAGAAAGCGCAGGAGGGAGGGGGGACAGGGAGAAGAGACGGTTAGGATGGAGGTCTGAGCCGATGGCTGTCACCACCCCCGGAGTGTGGAACCCGACCCCTGGCAGGATCTGAGCCCGGCGGGTGAACTCTGGGAGGGACGCTGGCGGAGCGGTCCCGGCCACAGTCCACCGTGCCACAGGGGCTGATACCTCGCTACGCCTGGGAGGAGCACCCATTCAGGGAATCCCAAACAAATCTTTTTACGAAACAAAAGTAGTGCCGTCCGGTGGGGCAAGGATGTTTGGTGACAAACTACTTTAGTCAAGCGAGGTCGATCCCCAAACCCAACACCGTATCAACGTAGGAACAGCAGAGGAAAGATAAGCGAGACAAGTACAGAAAGGGGGTGTCTGGGTACCGACTCTGTGCCAAGTACCCGTGGCTGGGGACAGGGAAAGACCCAAGCAGAGGCAGCGTAAGACAATGTGGAACCGACCCCGGGACGCATGACGAGACAAGCAAAAGGAAATGAGAGTCGCATGCACGACTGTCGCCTCCTTTACTTATGAGGGTTTCTGTTTTCTGGCAGCAACCCTGAGAGGCTGCAGGTTTGGGAGAGGGAATGGTGCTAGCCAGGTGTGATCGATGAGCACGGAAGTCCACACAGAGGTCTGAAGCAGAGGAGATCTCAGTGACACCAGACCCCGGGACTCAGATGACATTGTGCAAGGTCTGTAATAACACCGGAGTGTGTCCCCGAGGACCTTGAGGGCATCACGGCGGCTCACAGAGAGAAGCATCCCAAGAATGAGTATGCTTCGCAAACCAGGCTTGAGAAGCAGATTTACAGAGGAACACCTCAGAACCTTCAGTCTGTTGCTGTGTCCTGGGATTCTGCCCAGTCCATTTGCCAGAGCAACCCTTTCTTCCCTTTGGGACACTTCTCACACCTCACGTGGCCCGCGGATGACAGCCCGTGAGGTTGGGTGTCTGTCCCCATTCTCCAGATGAATTAGTTAGCCACACAAATGCCTACCCTACACTCAAGAGAGACTTTGAGAGCAGTTCTCAGGTGTGGGAAAGCAGGCCTGCGGACTTTGTGGGGGGCAGGCGGTGTGAACTCACTCAAGAAGCCTGGCCTTCAGCACCACCACTACTCAGGGACCTGGGAAAATTGTCTAACTTCAGTGACCCTCAGTCCCCTCATTGGGTGCTCCCGGTTACCACTGGTTTACCAAGGGCGGCCTCTGTCGGGCAGGGAGGAACCCCTCCGGGTCGCCCTGTCGGAGAGGGGAGCCAGGGGTGCCAGGAGCCGGCAGCTCAGGAGTCAAGAGAAGAGAGAAGGAAATGGTGGCAGGTGTTGGGGTCAGGGACCGGTCCAGGAACGTGAGCGAGATACAGAGAACCCCCTCAACAGGAGCTCCCGACCCTCTGGTGTGCCCAGTGAGTGCGCGGCCCCCAACACACCGCCAGGAAGGAGCTTCCAGGGCAATCTCCGCCAACGAGTCTTGAAGGCATTTTGTAAGTGGGCAATTTCACATCCACTTTAAAGAGAAACGCTGTACACGCTGCCAACACATGATTAGGGAAGTCCCCAGACGCCCACTTGGAGGTCCGTCCCAGTTTTAAGTGTGCACAAGTACAACCTACTTCACCTGAATCTACTGCATATGAATAGCAAATATTCTACATGCAAAAGAAACACGGTAATAAAGAGGTTTATACGACAAAAAGCATCACATACTGTTCTCTCACGAGGTGCTCAGATGCTTCTAGAGCCGCGGTTCTCAACCAGGGATGATCTTGCCCCACACGGGACATTCGGTAAACCAACGGAGACATTTTTGGTTGTCACCACTGTGGGGAAAGAGGGAGTGCTAATGGCACCGAATGGGCAGAGTCAGGGGTGCTGCACCCCATGATGCCCAGGGCAGCCCCCTCGCCATGGAATGATCCGGCCCCAGGTGTCAGCAGGGCTGACTGAGAAACCCTGACCTAGAGCTGTGGTCCTCTATTCTCGGATCTCTGGAGAACCCGGAGGAGCTCACGTCAAGCAGCAGCGCGCACAACCGGCCAGGGCTTGGCAGACATGCTCAGGCCAGCTCATGGGATCCTGGGGCCGGGGTGCCACAGCATCTTTTTTTTTCTTAAGCTACCCTGTATCGAACGGGCCTGTACAGCAGCTTATGTTACATCAACTCCTAGCTCAGAAGCACCCAATGAGGGGACTGAGGGTCACTGAAGTTAGACAATTTTCCCAAGTCCCTGAGTAGTGGTGGTGCTGAAGGCCAGGCTCCTTGAGTGAGTTCACACCGCCTGCCCCCACAAAGTCCGCAGGCCTGTAAACAAGCAAGGACCTCAGTGTTCCAGCCGGGAACCCACACGAAGTGAGAAGCATCGATGGTGGGCAGTAAAAGTTCTAGGTGGCCATCCAAGGCCAGCCAGGAGGCACACACGCTGTGGCCGATGGGATTTCTCAACCACCCCTGGAGACCCCCATTCATGATCCATAATGAGCCCCCTGTTCGTGTGTTCACTGGATGCCCAGGCACATTCCTGGCAAAAATACTGCACTGGGGAGAAGACTTAACAAGGCACCGTGACATCCAGCTTGGGACGCACATGCTGGTCTTATGAGGATGATGACAAATCCCTACGTATGGTGTGGCCACGTCACCTCTACTTTTGGAAGGGGAGGAAAGGAAAAGTTGACAGACACTGGGAAGTGAAGAACCATGTCCGGAAGTGCCAGAGGTCCTCAGCCTTCTGAAGGGCGCTAAGGTGTTTACCATGCCCTGGGAAAGAAGTCAGGGAGGCTGGAGGTCTGGGCCCGGACACCAGTCCCGTGGGCCTCCATCCTCCCTCTGTTCAGCAGACTGCCCTCATCTCTCCCCACCCCGGGCATGGGCTCCACAGAGAAACGAGGCTACAGGGGGTTTGCTGTTTGGAGTTCAAGGTGCTACAGAAGTACATGGGGTTATCTGCCTTCCCTGAATACGCAGAGCCAAGATTACAATGGAGAGATTATGCTGAAAGATGCATGGTACTTGGATATTTATCCCCGCCTTGGGCATCTCTTACTCATGTAGGAACAGCCAACCTTTACTGAGCATTAACCGGGTGTCAGGCACCCCTCTAAGAGGCCTACACTTAGTCACTCAATCATCATGATAACCCTGTTGTCCTCATTTTACAGT
Source organism: Phoca vitulina (assembly GCF_004348235.1). Taxonomy (NCBI): domain Eukaryota; kingdom Metazoa; phylum Chordata; class Mammalia; order Carnivora; family Phocidae; genus Phoca; species Phoca vitulina. The sequence continues at coordinate 42,453,145 of NW_022589713.1, forward strand.
TGAGGAAATTGAGCACAGGGAGGTCAGGTAACTTGCCAGAGGCTGCATGGCTGGCAAATGGCTAATCTGGGATTCAAACCCACGCTGGCTCCAGTGTCCAACCTCTTAACAAAATACACCTTCTCTGGGCCAGCAGTGAGGGGCCCTCCTGGGTGTTTGTCTCAGAAATCAGGTCAACAACACACCCGACTGGCTTTTACAATCTCATACCTTTGCAGTCTTCCGTCCTGCAAAAGTGACTATTGGTGAAAGCCCCCACAGCCCTGTTACTGAGTTACATCAGGCTGTGGGGCTCAGACCATTTCTGTTCCCAACTGGTTCGAAGGTCCCAGGAGGGTTTCCCCGGGTCCAGCACCCGAGCAAAACAGCCCGCATCTCACTCCCTCCCCCTGCCACTGCCTGGGCTGCCACGTAGGAATCCTACTGATCTCCTGGCTGCCTAAGGTTCTGTCTTTGATACAAAATGGAGCACAGATCAAAAATTAAATATGAACAGCATCTTATTCAGCCTTGGCTGCCTCTTTCCCATCTCCACACCCTGCCACCCCCCAACCCCCCGCCCCGGCCTGGCTTCCTTTATTGTCAAGCACAAAAGGAGAGAATCACTGCACTATGAGCCACCTCCCATTACCAGCCCCTGCCTCCCCCCTACTCGAGGACGAGGCTGGGGTCAGGGAAAGAGGAAGCTTTGCGTTCCTAGTTGGCACCAAGATGAAGCTCTATGAAACAAGGGCATGGACAGAAGGGAACACAATTACGGTCACCACGCCTTTCCCTGTTTGCTTTCCTTCCACATCTCACTGTTCTAACTAAAAGCTGTGATATCATCAGAGGAGAAGAAAACCAAATCCATTTATGTCAGAGGAGTATCCGGGGCTTAAAAGTTTAGAACTAACCTGCTGGACAATGTCTAGCTTAGCTGAGAAGTATATGCTTTCCCCTAATTACATATGAACTTATTTATTGGGAAATACCATTTTGGTTTTAATTAATCATGGGGGGGCGGATATTACCGGATTCATCTCTCTTCTAGTCTGAAAAGTTTTGTTTGCTTTTGACCTGCTTAAAACTCCTAAGGTAAGATGAAGAGACAAGAGTGCTAATCTTCTTAAACACCTAGCCCAGCTATTTTGGCTGACACCAATAAACAGATACCAAGATGCATTAAATAGGTAAGGGAGACACAGATGAAGACCCAGATTGGCTATCTGCTATGATCCCAGCCAACACTCTCCAGAAACCTCACCCCAGGTACATTTACCTGAGCCACTGAAGATCAAGGGAATCCTATTAGCTTCTGAGGGGGCCAATGGAAAAGGATGATATAAGAACATGGCCCCAGCACAGTGCTGGTTCGGGTTCTCAACACTGGTAAGGCCACCCTTTAGACCTGAGCTGCTAGAACAGGGCAAGTGTGGGGAACCTAAGTTTTAATTAGCACCTATTAGGTACCAGGCATAATCACATTTACTCCTCACAATTTTGTGTGGCAGGTGTAAGCCTTACTTCACAAGTAAGGGAAACGGGGCTCAAAAGGGTAACTTATCTACTGCCACAGTTTGAGCTGCACTGAATCCAGTGTCAGGCAGACTTCTGTGTCAGCACTTCATCTTGTCAGATTAAACAAAGTAATAAACAAAAAAATTGTGGCGGTAAGGAAGAAAGAAAATATTGGTTGTATTTGAAATAGCTGAGAAGTCAGAGAACTACAAAATGGAGGAGACGAATCTCTATCATGAAGATGCATCACAGTCCATAGTGATATGACATGACTTCTTAATGGTGGTGATTTAGCTTCCCGGTGAACAGGATACTTTAGATGAAACTGATCTAGCAAATCTCATGGGATTTCCTCTTATTCTATTAACACAAAAAATATTGCTAAGTCATAAGATTAAATGAAAAAAAAGATGAATTGGTTGAAATAGATTTTTAAAAATCTCTTCCTGTAATATGCTTGGAAAATGAATCCAAAGACATATTCTTAGATGATCTAATGAAACACAAAGTCAAATACAGAAATCAGACGAAATAGAGATGATAAATTCCAATGAACTTTAAGAGACAAAGGAGAAAAAAAGAAAAGAAAGGCAGAAAGTAAAATTGCAGAAATGGAAGATTTTATTGAAAGAAAAACAGACATAATTATGGATCAGGAAACAATCACCAAGCTCACAACTGAATAAACAATTAAAAAAAGAACGAGCCATCCCTTTTCTGAAATCTAATAAGGGCCTAAATTATACAATTAAAAAATAATCATGAAGAAAGAACGTCAGCCCACCCTCTTCCTTCCTCTGGAGACTACAGGACCCAGCATGTCTTGGGTCTTTAACAAGCACATCCTCATTTTACGCCACACATTCTCAACAGGGATAATATTGCCCCCAAAGGGTTGAAAACAGGTTCTTCTGGGGTAAAAAGAATCCTACTCTTTTTAGGCAGAGAGCAAAGCTATAGCACATCAACAGTGTATTTGTGGTATTAAATTGCGGGAACGAGTAACTAAGAATATATGTCTAAAATGACTCCTTAAGAATATAGGTCTAACATGGGAAATACAGCCTTACAGAAATTCTGATTTTACTTTGCACCAGAAATGTAATACAGAATTCTAAAATACCTTCTCAAACTCACATGGGTTTCCAAACTAAAGGAGTCAAAAGTGAAAAATACAAACACTCGGCGGCCCTTGACAAGGTAAGTGGGTAAGTAAAAGGAAGACATTTTATAATGCCTGGAAGAAAAAGCAAAAAAAGAAGACTTTTTCCCAGGAGTTTAACAATCTTGGGTGTCCCTGGCACTAAAAAGTAAATTGCCCCTGGGAAAGGCAGGCTTGAGGAGGTACAGAACTCACTCGCCTCCGCAACCACCCCCTTCCCGGCCCTCAGACTGTAGAGGTCTAGGCATCTTGCTCAGAACCCAGGGCACTGGAAGAAAGCCGCACTCTCTTTACTGGAAGATTGAAGCAAAACATGTGAGCCCACGAACTGCAGATCGCTTTCAGGTGGTTCCTGAAAAAAACAACTTCTAGCATGTGCTCTGCACCCCTCCCTGACACCAACGTTTCTGAGAGGTGACAGCAATAATTCCCTGTGCTTCTCAGACCCCAGGCATGACCTAATTAACTTTCTAGTACGGTAGCCTCTGCCTCTCAAAAAGATGCTGACTTCTAAGGTTCTAGATGCACGAGAAAGAGAACTAGGAAACTGGCGTGAAGGCTCTCGTTCCTTTCCTTTGGCCTGGCTGGCCGAGGTGAGTCGGCCTGCGTGCACACTCCCACACCTGCCCCGGGAGACGGAAGCCCAGGCTGGGCGTACCACCGTCAGAGGAACTCAAACCAGCAGCGCGGGAGGCTGTCTCGGAAGAAAAAGGAGTAGGCGTGACAGAGGCTGCCCGCTTGCTGGTGGTGGATCAGCGACCACAGGCGGTCGCCGAGGAGGGCCGAGAGGGGCCTAGGCCCCCGGGGATCACCTTCCAGCGGCTTCACGATCTGGAGTTTCTCGGGCAGATAGGAGCGGCTGCTGAAGGACATGCCCGAGAAGCCGGTGAACTCGGAGAAGCGCGAGTGGGTGCCGAGGGACATGATGCTCTCCGTGGGCGTGAGGGAGCCGCTGAGCAGCTCGCCCTTCTCCGCCAGCTCCCTGAGCTTCCGCTCCTGCTCCTCCTCGAAGAACCTCCGCTCCGACAGGTAGTTCTCCCGGCGGAGGGACAGCCGCCGCAGCGCCGTCTCCAGGTCGTGGGAGCCCGGGGTGCCCGGCGTCCCGGGCTTCTTGCTCCGCTCCGCATTCCTGCGAGGGGGGAGACGGGGCTGAGCGTGGCGTACCCCGCAGCGGGCGCCATGCAGGGTGCACGGTGCGAGGGAGGACTTACTGCTCTAGGTGGCCGGGAGTGGACAGGTTTCCTGGTGGCCGCAGGATTTTTGCTAGGGAAGCCAACAAGGCAAGCAGCGGAAATTTAGGCAAAAATGGGGAGGTAAATGCCTGCCCGGGAGAACTAGTTCCTCTGCTGGGTGTTTCGCCAGGCAGCGGGGAGAGCACAAAGGTGCAAAGAAAATTGGCACATACTATGTAAAAAATTCCGTCCCTAGCAACATCTCCCTCCTGAGCCCTCAGGAAGAGGACTTCTTCAGGCTGCAGGTCCTAGTTACCAGAAGGGCCACTGGTTCAAGAGGCATTTCTCTTTCCTCTTGAATTGAAAGAGCTGTTCTGATCAAGCCGTTTCCCCTCTGACCCAGTCGGTCAGAAGAACCAATTTCATTGTCACAGAAAAAAGCTGTACAACACAGCTGATGTCATGCGTGTGTGTGTGCATGTGTGGAGGGCTTCAGGACAAAGAGGGACTGCCCCCCGCTGAGGAGGCCCCACCCCAGGGACAGGAGGTGTGATGTGCACCTGCAGGGGGCCCTGCGCCCCACCTTCGGCAGCAAACTAGATTCTGGTCACAAGACAGAGCCTGAGTCCTCCTCAGCCTTTCAAACACCCAAGCTACAGAATGTCTATTCTGTAGCCCAACAGTGAAGATTAACAGAAAAAATACTCATTCATCCTCCCCTTCAGCATTTTGACAGAAAAGCAGACTTCCTATCATACCTCCTTACACTGGTGAAAATAGCAGAATCAAGAGTGAGCGTAAACTCAGAGGGCTAGCAAAACAGATGACAGAACTGAAAGGTCTATGCTTTTCAGGTGATTCTTTGTCAGCTCCCCTCTTCTGATGGCCGAACCTATCCTCGATCCACACTACCTGTCTCCCAAACCCAAAGATTACAAACTCCCGGCTGGCTCACCCCAGGTCAGCTGACTCTGCTTCCAGGATGATGCTGTTGGTCTTGTTGTCCAGGACGACATTGCCAACGTCACTGCCGTAGAAGCTGGACCGGGGGGTGCTGACGCAGCTGGACAGGAGGGAGTTTACAGCTGAGGACTGGTTGGAGCCGGGGATGTTCATGGGGGATGGGGTCAGAGACCTCTGCTTGACGACCTGGTTGATGTTTCTCACTGTCTCAAAGACTCGCTTCTGGTGACTGGGGGGAGGGGGGGAGGGAATGCACAACATCCATGAATAAACAAATGTAGGAATGACTGTGGAGTTTAGCCCTCCAGAAACTACCATCCAAGGAGCCAAAAGGCTGCTGGCCCACACGAGCCCCCAGGCAACCTGCCATCCCCTGCCTTCCATGTGTTGGCTGAAACTCAAGAGGCTCAATGCCCACTGAATTCCGGGCCCTAATTCGTGGTTGTGTCCTACACGTGAAGCTAGCAAGATGATACTGCTTTTCTCTCCCTCAGGCTTGACCCACAAATACAAATACTTAAGTAGGGCTTTTGTCTCCCGGCTACTTTTCCTCTTTCATCATGGTCACTAGAATGCAAAGTCCAAGAGGGCAGTGTTCACTGCTCAGCACATAACAGGGCTCCATAAATATCTGTAGAATGAGTATTTGTTCACTGTTCATATATATATAAAAAAGCAAGACAAAATCTTACACCTCTGTAATGAGATGATAAATACCACAGGAATCTTTCAAAAATTGCTATTTCTAAGAGTGGAACTTCCCTTTGATGCTCATTTGTTCCCTTTTTTTTTTTTTTTTTTAAGAGGAAGAGAGACAGAGAGAAAGAGAGGGAGCTCACATGAGCAGAGGTAGTGGCAGAGGGAGAGGGGGAGAGAGAGAGAGAATCCCAAGCAGGCTCCATGCCCAGTGCAGAGCCCAACACGGGGCTCGATCTCACGACCCTTAGATCATGACCTGAGCTGAAATCAAGAGTCGGATGCTCAACCAACTGAGCCACCCAGGCGTCCCCTCATTTGTTCCTTTTTCAGGAGACAAAGGTAGGCACGTTGCTCTAACGGCCATGTCCTTCTGGGATGCACAGGGCTTCACACATGCACCGAGGCTCGGGGACTCTGGTCACTCCCAGGATCCCATTTCAGTTCTGGCTGTGGGCTTTGGGTACAGAAAATACACAATGAAATCGGATCCACACGTTCCTTAGAAACAACTTGGGGCAGGCCTAGCGCAAGGTCTCATGTTAGGAAGAGAGTTGGTAGAGGCCAATATCCATAAACGTACCCAGAAAGGAAGCAGAAGCCTTGCATGCACCCCTCGAAGAGCCCTCTGTATCTCCTACTGCATCCTATTTTGCTTTTGCTAACAGACAGTAAACATTTTTTAAGTCCTGTTTTTCAGTGAAAGGAAAGATAAAACCAAGCGGTGGTATCAAGACAGGGCCGGTATTAACAGAGATGGGAAACAGCTCTCCCTCTCAACTTCCTGTAAGTTAATAATATAGCTTTAAAACTCAGGAAGAGGACCTGTGGGATATTATTGGCTGTGTGCTCTTATCTCCCTTAATCTGGACCCAAATTTGTGGAAGGACCACCATGATCACTGTTGGTGTCTGAAGCCCAAACACTGTTAGTTTTGATGACCACAGGGCATGAGCAGTCTCTGGGAAGCTTAGAACCAGGCCGTACGCGATATCTGGAGACTCAGGTTCTTCCAACTGCAGCTCCTTGCGCATCGTTCCCTCAATCTCCGCTGCCAAGGAGTCCTGAGAAAAGCCAGAAAACACACTGAGTGAGCAGCAATTCAAGTCTCTAGAAGAGGCTCACGGCTAGCTAGCCACAGGAGCATCAACTGAGGCCTCAGAGCCTGCAAACTACCCATGCCACTAGGCTCCCAGCATTCATCACTGGGGGAACCCCTGACCGAGCAATCCCCATGGCGGGTTCTCAATGGAGCAGTCCCCAGTGGGCACTGAGTGTACAGCCCTGACACTCCCCTGCAGCCGAGGGTCCGAGAGCAAACCCCACGTTCCCTTGGCCACACCACGGAGCTGTGACTCTGCCCACAAGGAGAGAGGAGAGGCGGGGAATTTGTGGAGGAGGGGACCCGAGTTGTGAGCACTGTCATCTGAGCCTCTGCTCTGGTGCCGCCCGCTTCCCCTGCAAGGAGAGCTCCTCTCCCCACCAACGACCCATCGCCCGCCCACCTTTAATGACCAGCTCATACCTCGTTTCCACTACTAATCCTTCATTCCTCCCTGAAGAAAGACACCAAACACATGAAGTCCCTGTGAGTTCCCTGAACAGTTAGTTCACTTAGATCTTTCTCTAGCTAGGTCGTGGATTTTGCGGGTCAGGGCAAGGCTGGTCATGGCTGACTTCTCCCTTCCCGGATGGCCAGGCCCCCAGCTGAGACTCACCGATAAAGACCCCCTGATGAGCGCTCCCTCCTCCCCGAACGGCCCACCACTCCTCACCCTCTGAGGTAGAGCCTAACAAACAATCCCATACACTGGACAGGTCGGTGCCAACAGGAGGACCAGGCGTGTGCAGAAAAGCACCTGCTGGGGCCTCAGAGGAGGACACCCCCTAGGACAGCCTGCAGGGAAGGGCTTGCTGTGCGAACTGAAGACTCCCTGCGATGATCAGGAATGTTCTTTCTGCACTGTCCACTGTGGGAGCCACAGGCCGCAGGTGGCTATCAGGCACCTGAAACATGGCCAGTATGACTGAGGACCCGAATTCGCTGTACTAATTTTAACAGATTTAAATTCACATAGCCACTTGTGGCCAATGGATTCCCAGCAGACAGAGCATGGGAACTCCAGAGCGCCCATCTCCACAGCCCCACAGTCAGGGAGTGAGGCTCCAGGCTAGAAGCTGGAACCAAGTGGGGAGACTTGACAAGAGGTAGCAAGAAGCTGGGTCCATAAAGGGGTTAATGGGCTTGTTTTCAACTATTATTTATAAATATGCAATTTTATTTAGTAATTATTATGTACAGATTGTCATTCAATATAACCCATGTTGTAAAGGGCTTCCCTGAGTGAGCTTTTTTAAAGTCAGTTCACTTTTCTTTCTTTTTTTTTTTAAGACTTTATTTATTTATTTGAGAGAGAGAAACTGAGATAGCGAGACAGCACAAGCAGGGGGAGGGGCAGAGGGAGAGGGAGAAGCAGGCTCCCCGCTGAGCAGGGAGTCTGATGCGGGGATCAATCCCAGGACCCTGGGATCATGACCTGAGCCGAAGGCAGACACTTAACTGACTGAGCCATCCAGGCGCCCCACCACTTTACTTCTTACTACTGTAATTCACCATATAGTTTACATTCAGAGTTCTGCACGAGGAAAGGACCTTCATACAACTTAGGAGAGATGACATACCAAACTACTAACTTCAAGGCCGTGCCTGGAGGAGATAGCAAGCCGGCTCTGTGACTTTTTCTTGGCCCTGAGCCCCCTAGCAGTCTGGGGAAGCCATGGACCCCTTCTCAGAATAGTATCTTTAAGTAAACAAAATAATTAGGACAAAAAGGAAGCCCAATATATTGAACTAGTCACTAGACTATTAATAACAACAATCGTGATACGGTAACACACAGGATCTGGCTTCAGGCCTGGTAATGACTGCCACCTTGAAGTGGGCCTTAGCACAAACAGGATTTGGAGACATCTTACAACGGAGAGCAGCTGTGATCTCAACTGGTGACCAAGTCACCGGGGTGGCTAATATCGCTGTGGCTTGTTGCCCACCTTCATATGAGCAGGAAGCACTGTATACAATTAGGGACTAAGATAAAAGACGTGACCCTCCCTCAAGTTGACGGGCCCCGAGTCCTGTCTGGGAATCCCCGATTAGGAGCTCCTGCCACAGGCAAGAGAGCTGGCAACGTACTCCTCGGGCAGAAACTGCTACCCACCGTTTGACTCAGATTGGGGTGTTCTGCTCCAGAAACACGCACAGCACCACTCAGTGCCGCAAATACCTTTAATACATCGCGCTCTTTAAAAATAGCCACCTTCAAAAAGTGAGCCGTGCCAAAAGCTACAGGAAAAGGCAAGCGAAAGCTCCATCTCAGCAAATACAATAGCTGAGAATCTCTGCAGAAGACGCCCAAATGAAGATTTTCAGTTTGACTTTTATGTCATGGCTTTGTTTTAAAACAGGTCTGTCTCGGGCGCCTGGGTGGCTCAGTTGGTTAAGTGACTGCCTTCGGCTCAGGTCATGATCCTGGAGTCCCGGGATCGAGTCCCACATCAGGCTCCCTGCTCAGCGGGGGGTCTGCTTCTCCCTCTGACCCTCTTCCCGCTTGTGCTCTCTCTCATTCTCTCTCTCTCAAATAAATAAATAAAATCTTTAAAAAAAAAATAAATAAATAAATAAAACAGGTCTGTCTCTGAGCGTGGGGAATGCAGTGGAGTGCATCTTAAGTGCACGGGAGATAAGGTGCCCCCAGGAGGCCACTGTGCCAAGGTGGGAAGCCAGGAAGGAGGGAAATTGAGGCAGGGAGCATATATCACTACACAGGCCAGTCTGTGAGCTGAGTGTCATCGGCTCTCGATGGAGGAATCGGGGGCACCGAATGTTCTTTGCTCCCTTTACTTGGATTCCTGGACACACTGGATCACCAATCTGCTCCTTGGAAAGCCATGTTTATGTATCTTTCGTTTTGGTTTCATTAGGTTTCAATCAAGCTGAGAGAGAGAGAAAGAGAGAGAGAGAGAGTTCTAGCCTGATTTTTATATATAAAATGAGATTGTGATTTAGGAAAAGTGGGCCAGACAGTGTAAAGGGAAAGAGCCCCAAGGAAAGGCCAAATTCCAAAGGACTGAGTGTCACAAACATTGTAGCCGCCATCCACTTGTATCTCATTGGGAGTGTTTCTCTCAAAAGTTCTTGTCTCGTCAAAGAGAATTTGGTATTTCATCAAACCACGGAAACAGAGCCTGAATATAAAAGTTCTTGGTCATTTGTTCTTCGGTCTGTCTGTCCACCCATCCAAATCTAGTACCTACTAAGCATGTACAATTGTGAAACATAACAAGCACGGAGCAGACAGCAGAGTATTACAGAGGGAAGGAGGAAAGGAGCAAATAAGACACGGCCCCCACCTTCGAGGGGCTTTAGTCTGACAGAAGAAGGTACAGTGAGGAAGCTCACCAAACGACTCGGGGAAAAGACCAGCAGAGGAGGCCTGCCCGGTGCTGCTGAGCCCCAGCAGGGAGGGGCTAACCTGGAAAATCCCCTTCTCAACCATGTCTCCCTAAAGCCCTAGCATGAAACAGATCAGGCCAGAGCTACGAAGTAAAATTGCGGGGAAATCATTCTGTAGAAATGGAAATGCCGCTCCAGCTAGGAGAGAGATTTTTTCAGATTACAGACACTGAAAGCCCCCAAGAGGATGATCAGTAAGCCTAGAAAGAACCAGCAGAACTGTATGGGCAACTTAAGAATTCTAGAACGCACGGTGAGGCCAAAATAGCTCATACTCTAGTAAGGTTAGAAAAATAACAATGTGTGAATAACATCTTCCAAGTATCTGAGGGTCTTACAAAATTTACCAATTAAGGACACGAGGAGAAAAAAAGGACTGAGTCAGAGGGATGGCAAAGGAAGAGTCAGTCGGCCTCATGTCGTCAAGGGGCCAGGAGCTGGGCACGCAAGCCCCTGACGCAGATCTAGAGTTAAGCTGCAGAAAAGAAGCCCACCCACCAAGTCTCGGCGCCAGACCCCGCCTCCCTGCCAGGGGCCCCCCCTGCGGCCTGGCAGGCGGGTGGGAAGTGGGGGCACAGAGCAGGCGGGTGCTCACCATGGGGAACAGGCCGAGCGAGTGGTAGCGCCGTGATGCGGTGTTGGGCATGGTCTTGTTCCGGAGGTTCTTGAGCTCTTCCTGCGCCTCGTGAAGCATCTCCATGCACTCTGCGTACTTGTCCTCCAGCTCTCGCAGCTGCACACACCAGAAAGGCACGCACGGTCGGGGGGGGGGGGGGGGGCGACGGGGACTGCCCTGCACCTCCACGCCCGACACCAAAGGGCCCTCGAGGCTCAGTTCAACTTCCACCTGGGGCGTGCTTCTAGCCTCAGAAACCTCCCAAGTTCTAACGTGCAACCGAGATCCCAGGCTTCCAGTTACAGGATGCCTAAGTCATGGGGATGAACGGCACAGCGCGGGGAATCGAGTCAGCGGTACGGTAACGGGGTTGTGTGGTGACAGATGGGGCGACAGTGTAGTAAGCATGGCATGACGTACAGAGATGTCCAATCACTACGTTGTACCCCTAATACTCATGGAACCTCGTGCCAATCATACTCAAGTATTTAAAAAAAAAGCCAACTTTCCACAAATGGGAGAGCCAATTGTCACACCATCGTTTCTAGCCACATCTGTGAGCGGGCTCCTTCCCGTGGTGAGTTCCGTGCCGTTGCCCTCAGGGGACATTTAGCAGGAGCGGGTTGTGCAGGGCCCGGCCCCCCGGGTGCCCACCAGCCGTGACAGCGTCAGCAGGAATTTACCAGTAAGAATGGCTTTCAATTCAGAATAAAAGCAGCTAGTGAGGTGGACACGACCCGAGGCCCGTCACCCTAAGTGGGATGGGCCTGGGGAAAGTGGGGAGAGCCGCTCACCTCCGCCGTGAGCTGCCGCTGGGCATCCTTAGCAGCCCCCAGGTGCTGGACCAGCTCTTCATTTTCCACCGCGCACTGCAACAGGGCAAAGGCCCATCAGCTTCTCCTTTAAGATACCTGGAAACGTCTAACTGGTTTCCTCTTATTACCTGATCTATTCCGATCCTATCACATTTCTACAGTGAGACTTTTAAGCCAGAGTAACATTTCGCCTTTTCTGTAATTTTGAAGGCAGCCTTTCCTACATCCATGTTCATTCTGTATGGCCCGCCCTACGCCCGTCTCCGTGGGCACAGCCCCTCCCCAGACGCGCTTCACCTTGCGCTGCTAGCAAAGGCCTGACGTGGGAAACTAAACTGTATTTGTTTTGTTGTTGTTGATGTCTTGCGGCTGCTTCATCTCAAATCTAAAGGGGATATTATTCTGCTATAGGAACACCAGGTGCTCTGTGTAAAAACAAATCCTAGACTAGAAAATTCACAAGTGAAATTCCACTGCGGCACCTTTCTTAACGAATTCTATTAATGTGTGGATTATTTTTAGGAGGTAAGTGGTTATATGATGCCCTCCCCAGTTCAGGGCGACTAGCTTTATTCTACTGAATTTGCTAATAAGCCTTTTCCCCAAAAGGGCAGCACAAACTCCTAAACTATAAAACCAAAGGGCATGGTCTTCGGGGGCAAATGCCATCTGCAGCATCCAGAGAAACAGAAGCCTTACAGCTTTTGCCTTCTTCTGCAAGTCAACTATCTGCGACAGCAGGTGTGTGATCTCCTCTTGCTGGCGGGCAGCATCCTCGGTCTTCTTAGCCAGCTCCTCTGAGATACTGGCAATCTGCACATTGGCATCCCCTTTAACCAAGAAATGACAAGAGGAAGTCAGACCCAGAGAGAATGGTTTCTTTGTGGTGTGCACAAGAAAAAGCATCTTTGTTGCCAGACAGGGGGACGAGTGGAGAGGGCAGTGAAGAAGGAACAGTGCCCATTTTCCCATATGGGCTCAGTCTGTCATGAGAAGGAGGTGTGGGGCCTGGTGTGGGGACCCAACCCTGCTGACCAAAGCTGCCTCCCTTCCCAGAGGAAGTCAGGCAGGCTTTGGGGGTCAGCTGGGAGATACCACACCACACAAAGGTGCATCTGCCCGAATCCCCACATTCATGCATGAACGGATCCACATCATTAACAGGAACCCCTGCTGCACCCTATTCTAAAAGGAACTGTGCCCGCACAATGTAATTCCTTTGGATGTTTTCAACCCATATTCAGAGTCATAACTCATTTTACTAGACTGGAACACAGGGTGTGTTTCATTTATTGAGTGTTTTGCTGAAATTCAAAATACTGTTTGCCCTTTTGTCTTAACTTGTAAACTTACGATGGAGAGGGTGGGGAAAGTACTTGTTTGCAAAGTGGAGAGCTCTGGCCTCACCTTGCACACATCAATTATGAGAAACCATAATTGATTAGTGTTTGCATATCGACAGGGGAACTCTGTAACTGGGCTTAACTTAGACTTCACATAACTCCAATATTACAGTAGAAAGCCGGAATCAAAATTAAACATCCGTCTCAGTGAGAAATTAGGACAGCGTATGGCTGACAACCTAGCACCCAATTTCTCATGCATCAGAGTGAGCAGTGCCCCACACAAGATTGGGGGGTGGGGGTGGGTGTCTCATCACAATGATGGCAGCTGCAGAAAGTAAAAAGAGCGGGTAGGGATGGAGCAAGAGAACCAGGCCATACTCAGCTCCTTCACGCAGTCGTTGACCAGCTGCTGTTCCTTCTCTTCGTAGGTGATGGTCTCTGTCTTCAGCTGGCAGGCCTGTGGACAAGGCTCAGGTCAGAGGCCCCACATTCACACCTGGACCGGTGGGGTGGGCAAGGCTGGGGCACGGAGCAAGGACTAACCCGGGTCTGGGAAGCTGCCCTTCACCCTCTCCCCACCTGCCATCCAGGACACCCTCCAATACAGAAAGTCCATCAGAATGCCCTGCTTAGTTAAGGAATCGCGGATCCTCAAAGCTGGAGAGCTGAAAAAGGTGTACCACCAGAGGGTGCTACACAAAGCGACATGCACTCTACAAAGCGCCACCCCTGGTGTCTATTCATTTGCATCTGTCCTGGCTCATAGACAGGGACCCCTTTGGACCCCAACAGTGTCTAGGACTCAGCTCTGCCTACCATCTAAGGATGACCACAAGAATGGCTAACACTTATCACGTACCTGCTTTATGCAAGGCACTGTCCTATGAGATCTAAGTTGGGGAGTTAGATCTACTGTATTCGGCTTAGTAAAAACAAGGTATGATACAAAAGCATTAAAATTCAGAGACCCAAGAGCTATCCCAGGACTCTGGATAGCCATGCTCCCAGCTGACAAGGTGAGAAAATAGAGATCCAAAGGTCTGAAGAAACTATCCCAGGTGGAGAGCAGGTATCTCTGAGTCCTCGGGCCCTGGCCCCAGGGAGACAACACTCCCGAAAACTGAGGTGGAATTTGTAGCTGGGATTGGAGCATTTACCTGGGGCAGGTACTGGGATGGAAAGCTCTGGGTGGTAGTCTTGGCTTGGCCACTGGCTGGCACAGAAAGCTTGCACAACCCTCCTGGTTGCTCTGGGTTTGTGTTTCCCACTAGTCAATGAGGACTAGAAGATAAGCCCAGACATGAGGCTCTTTCCAATGTGTGGGCAAGTTCAAGGTGGTCTGCTGTATTGTAGGGGTTTCAGGGAACCCTGGGCCAACTCAGGTGGGCATGCAGCCCAAACTTGACAAAGCATACCTCTGGCTGGAGACCATAAACTCACTGATAATTGAGACAAAAAGTACTAAACTTGCAGGCCTCAGTGTTTCCAGATAGGGGCCATGGGTGAAGGGAAGTAACGGGTTCAGAGTCACAGAGCCTTGCAAATCCCGCCTTTGTCATTCCCTAACTTGTGCCACGTTGGCAAATCAAACACCTAGGAGCCTGGGTCCCAGCTTTCTCACTGTAAATGAGAAGCAAAGTAACCAGCTTCCAGCCTTGCTGTGAAATTTGAAAAAAACCAAAAAACAAAAACACAACACAGGCAAAGTGCCTGGCACAGCGACTAACTAGTCAGGAAGCCTCAAAAGCCGACAGAGCCCTGCCCTAACTGAAGGAGGAAAGGCTCGCCACTCTTGCCCAGCCACACGGAGAATCCCCGAGTCCTCGGCCCCCCGGACGGATATGTGCTCCCCAGAAGCCAATGCCCAGCTCACAGAGGAGGCACGCTGGCTGGGCCCCGGGTGCCGCTGTGAGCGGAGCTCAGATGGCTCTCCCACAGATGGTCACCCTTGAGAACGGCGCTGTGAGCACGGCTCCTCCTGCCAGATAAGGCAAAGGGGCCACCACCCTCCAAATGGAACAAGGGCAGGGAGTGCACTTGACCTCTGATCGAAGTACTACGTTCTCCTCTTCGAGGTCCTTCAGCTTCTTCTGAAGAGAATCCAGATGGAAGTAATTCTGGACGGAGGAGGATGACTCATTCCTCTTCAACCTGGGGGAGAAAGTGCAATCTCGCTCCAGGGAAACAGCACCTGCCGGCACACAGGCTCGCCAGCACTCAGGACCCCCACCCCAACCCTCTGGCCACCGTGTACAGCCCCATGGCCTCACAACTCAGCAGAATCAACTATTCAAAGCCGACGCACAATTCCGGATGCCTAAAAGTCTACTTCATATTTACATTGCAATTCTATGTGCCTAGAACATGTTCTAGTTTTAAGTACTCTACAGGTATGAAGTCAATTAATGCTCATAACGCTCTGAACTAAGTACTGTCGGTATTCCCATTTTACAAATGAGGAAACAGGCACAGAATGGTTAAGTAACTTGGCCAAGAGCACACAGCTAGGAAACCACAGAGCCAAGGCCTGAACTGAGACCACTGGGCTCTAGAGTTCGTGCTCCTAATGTGAGGCTCTGCTGACTCTCCGAGAAGTCCCAAGGGCCCACAGTGGCACCTCTGGCTCCAGAACCCGGTACTATCCTCTAACTGCGGGGCCCACCCTGTTACCCGTGACCAGGCCGGATTGATCTAAATTGATGAATAACCCTGTCCCCTTCCACATCCTGCTAAAATCATCCAAGCAATTTGTTGGAGGCACGTGGAGATGCTTGGTCTGGGGAAGGCTGGGAGCAGCAGACCTGAGCTGCTGGGGAAGCGACCCTGCCAAGGCACCTCCAAGGACATGGACAACAGGCAGCTGCCTGTGCCCCCGCCCCAGAGCCACGGCCCTCTGGCGACTTACGGGGTGGAGCACACAGACTCGGGCTCGCTCTCCTCCGCGGCGCTGGTGTAGAACTGAAGCAGCTCATCCTTCATGGACAGCTCATGCCGGAGTTGAGATACCTGCAGACACAGCCGGGGGGGGGGGGGGGGGGGGGGGGCGGCATTCAGCCCCGAGCATGGACAATGCCCCCGTCACGTTCAAACACTTGCTGCTGGTGACAACGTTTGTTTAATTCCTCACCCAAAGTGAAGGCATGTCATCGATTTTGTCTTTTCAAGGAGAAGAGGTTGCATTCGATCCCACTGAAGAAAAATACAGTCAACTGTGTTTCGACAGAAAATCCTCTACCTAAATTTATGGTTTTTACTTTGGTTCAGAGAAGAGGTGAGAGGAGACTAAAGGCTCTAGAATGATGTTTGGCCGGGGGGGGTGGGGGGGGGGACGACAGATGACGACAAGACAGCATATAGGCTTTGCAAGTAGCCAGATGACCAGCTAGGCAAATGGCCAGAGAAAAAGATCCTGTTATCAAATGAAAGAAGAGGCCATTCACTTCTGCCGAAACCAAATGCCACCCTGGACTGGGCCCCTGGCGACGCCAGCCCTGGGTGGGCAGCTACAAGCAGCTGGTCCACCCTCGCTATCACACTTGGCACACTCCCAGCCCCACCCTGGGACTGCTGCACCCTCACAGGGCTCGCAGCCAAGCCTGGCCAGACCTTACTCTATACTCAGTGACCACAAGATAGCAATTTCAGACACAGGAGAAAGGAGGCAGCCATCAGGAAGTGGCCATACTGATTACCAGGACAGTTTTTGCAAGTCGCCTGATTTATACTTAACATCTTAAGCAAACAAACCTGAGCCATAAAATTTTTCACTTCCCTTTCACCACTCACTACTGATGAGCAGGGAGCCCGTGCTGCAAGCGAGAATTACAATTTAGTTTTCATTCTTTCTTGTTTCTAATTTGATTTGGGGTCTATGGTTTATTGCAGCTTTCCTACACAACACAGTGGGTATTTATGACTTCCGGGGAGAAGCAAATTCTATGCGCACAAAAGTTTAGTTTCAACATCTAGACTGACAATTTAATGACGTGCCAAAGGGGAACATATTACAGCTTCCAAATTCAGAGCTTTTCCAAGGAAAAAGAGGCATTTCCACTTCCAAAGAGGTGGGTGCTGTTTGTGTGAGGTGAGGGAGCCCCAGGCAAGGGCATGAAGAGGAGCAGCACACGAGGGACAGTGGGTGACCATTTACTGGTTCCTGGGTGGTATGGTCCTCTGCTCTCTAATGCCCGAGAGGAGATGTCAGGTCATGATGCTGGGTGCCGGGAAAGCAGGCGGCGACTTGACTTCTCCAAAACACGACTACATTCTACCATATCATCTTTCAAAGGAAGCCGCCCAGGATGAAAACTTTCCTTAGATACTGGCAACTCTGTTTCATCAATATTAAAACAATCACTGAACCCAGGCAACATTAGCTGGTAACAGCTTCAATGAGGAAAAGGTCTGAATACATCTAAGAGACGTGAGTCAGGGCATCCCCTCCCACTTAGAAGGTTTCTGGTAGAAAATAAGGGAAATCAGAAGAAGGTCAAGTGAAAGTCCTCACAGCTAAATTCGCAGGTAAAAGAACATGATGATGGGAAAGAAGCTACAAAGTAGGGCCCGGCTCTAACTCCTAGGCCTTGTTCCAGCCACCCCGTCCAACTCTGCAGAGCGTTCCTTGTCCTGCCCACACCACAACCTTCCAGAAAACCAGTGTTGCTCCTCTGAAATCTCAGCCCGTTAAGATAAGCCTAAAGCATTCAGACCCCCACCCCTGATGCCCTTCAGCCAAGATGTGTATCAGGAAAATGATAGGGTTCCCACCATGACAACAATAGCCTATCTTCTTCGTTCTGTTTTACAAACACAACATTATATTGGAATGAAGAATGTGCCATCGCTGCCCTACTCGGCAGCACAGGCTGGCCTCCTCCCGACAGGGCTCCCCTCTGGCCTGCCCGTGCCCCGCTGCCCCAGGAGCCCCTGCTCTCTGCCGCCTTAGGCTGCGTGCACTCCTGCCATGAGCTGAGTGTCCTTCCCAGCCTACATGAGGATCTGGACTCTGGGGGACGGCAACCAGCGCTGGTCCAGCACACCCAGACACGGCGGGGGACTGGACACTCTGGGCCTAGCGAGTGGGTGAAGGCTGTCCTCGCCCAGCTGGTGCTGCCCACACTGTCCGAAGGAGGGTCCTGAACAGAAGCAGCCGAGGAAGGCAGGCTCCTGCCTCCAGGCGGCCGCCCCAGGACAGGCAACGCTGGGGCCTGAGACCAAACCCACCGGCCCCGGCCACTGCCACCGGCTCACCTCCTCCCTGATGTGCTCCACCTGCTCCTCCAGCGACTCGTTCCTCTCCGTCAGCGTCTTGTTCTTCTTCAACAATGACTGGCCAATCCGAGCAGCCAGTTCTAAATCCCGTTCTTTCTATGAAAGGCAAAAATGAGAACAGACGTTCAGAACACCTGTGCTTCCTGAAGGAGCCCAGGGCGCTCAGGGTCAACTGAGGAAAACAGGGCACTGAGAAGTAACAAAGGTATTAATAACTCACCATCCACGCACCCACGTTTGATACCTGTCCAAAGAGGGGGGATGCTCGGCCCACAGAACGTGTAAGAGCTACGCAGACCTCGGGCAGTGGGAGAGAACCTCAAAAGCCAATGAAAACATGTCTCTGTTCCTACAAGAGAAACGTGCTTCCAAAAACATTTCTCCGCAGTGAAAAGCTTTTGGTGTCTGTGAAATCACTTGCCAATCTGTCTGCCTGAGGGCTGAGCTCTTGTATCCCCCAGGGCCCGGCACATGGAAATACTCAGTAACTGCCTGCTGGGTGAGTGAATGAGCACAGAAATTCCACAGTGCTCTTGCAACAAAGCCAAGAGCTGACGCAGGGAGGCAGGCAAACAAAGGCGGAATTTACTGAGCTATTTGTATTTATTTCATATGGAACAAAAATGTTCAAGGTTACTCTAAAATCTAATAGCATGTTTCTTTTACTTAATGGAGGGTACTTAGGTTGATTTTTTATTATTTTTTTAGATTTATTTATTTATTTGAGAGAGAGAGACAGAGAGAGCACGAGTGGGAGGATCCACAGGAGAGGGGAGAGGATCTGACGCAGACTCTGCACTGAGCACGGAGCCCAACGCAGGGCTGGATTCCGTGACCCTGAGATCAAGACCTGAGCCTAAACCAAGAGTCGGACGCTTAACCGACTGAGCCACCCAGGCGCCCGTACTTAGATTTTTAAAAAAAATACCTTCAAGTGGCGCCTGGCTGGCTCAGTGGGAGGAGCGTGCGACTTCTGATCTCAGGGTTGGGGATTTGAGCCCCACGTTGTGTGTAGAGATTACTAAAAAAAATAAACTTAAAAAAAACTTTCGAAATGGATATAAGGCATAAGATTGCCTTACTTCTGGACAAAGACTGTGTTAAGGACACAGAAGTTTCTGTTAGTTCAGTTGATGACATCACATATATGTAGCAAAGCAGTACACAAGGGAAGATCTTCAGTGGCATGTAAAGGTACAGCTGCTGGGGCGCCTGGTGGCTGAGTTGGTTGGGCAGCCGAATCTTGATTTTGGCTCAGGTCACCACCTCACGGTTGTGAGACTGAGCCCTGTGTCAGGCTCTGTGCTCAGCAGGGAGTCTGCTTGAGATTCTCTCCCTTGCCCTTTGCCCTTCTCCCTGCTTCCATGCTCTCTCTAAAACAAATAAATCTTAAAAAAAAAAAAAAAAAAAAGGTACAGCTGCCTCTGTGGGAGGAAAGATGTTCCCTGACAGTCAGACAGCAGGACAGACGCCATCACCAAAGGCAGACTCATCCATGCCTGAGAGACTACTTGCCACTGTGGTTAGATTCAACTTGCTCCCTTGTAGGTGGTATTAGCAAAGGGAGGGGAACTCTGGAAAACTAAATCATTTAAGAAGCTTCTGCTAGTTATTCTGTCCAGCTGATGTAAAAAGCAGAGGAATGGGAACATGCAGCTTAGAGAAGGAAAAAAGCTGGGGAGGGGGGATGCCTGGGTGGCTCAGTCAGTTAAGCATCTGCCTTCAGCTCAGGTCATGATCCCGGCATCCTGGGATCCAGCCGCGCGTCAGGCTCCTTACTCAGCGGAGAGCCTGCTTCTCCCCCTCCCTCTGCCTGCCGCCCCCCCTGCTTGTGCTTTCTTTCTCTCTCTGACAAATAAATAAATAAAACTTAAAAAAAAAAAAAAAAAAAGCTAGGTAGGAGTCTTAGCTTCTGACCAGCTACTAACCATATGACCTTGAGCCAATGGCTTCCACTTAACAAGGATCAGGTACACTCCAGGTGAGCTTTTTCCAAACAGGTTATAAACCATCAGTAGGTGGAGAATCATTTTCATAATGGCAACTGATATTTTGTTTTAAATGAAATTCAACAGCACGAAATTGAAATACCAAAGTGCATTCCACATCATAAGGGTATTAGTTCATGTTTCTGCTTTTGCTTGTCCTATATTTATTTGAGTACCAAGTCACAGCCTGAGATGCGTTTCTTACAGCGGGTATTGGTCAAAAGTTTACCTGCTCCGGGCAAACCCTTCTACTGCACGGCTGTGAGATCGGGCTCTGACTGAACATCCCTGGGACCCGGTTCCCTCCTCTGTTAGATGGGGAGGGGGGTGGTGCAGACTGGCTGAGCTACCCTTGAAAAATTCTTCTAGCATTATGATTCAGAGTTGTACAACATAAAAAAAAAAAAAAAAAGGCAGTTTTTATTTCTAACTTTTTATATATCCATGAAATAAATCCGTGCACTAGCTGCACACCTTCCCCCTTGCTTATCGCAGGAGTTTCACTGAAATAGGAGCCGAGCAATGGAGGGCGAAGTACAGTTTGGGAAGACTCTGGATTTGACGGGGATTTGGCACTCTCTCTCTCGCACAGATGATGGTCACTCTCCCTCAGTTCCCACAGTCCTGAAACCGGTCACTGCTGTCACTGCTCCCCCAGAAGCCAGCCGGGTGTCCCATCACGGGAGCCACAAATACCTCCATCTTATTCCCACAATTTGTGCCTCCCTGCATGCCTGCCAAGGCACAAAGGGGACCAGTGACTCTGCCCAATGAACCGAGATGTTTCATCTCTGTGTACTCATCCAGGCTGGCTACGGTGTCTTCCAAGGAAGGTCCTTCGCTCAGTGGCCCTTCATCACTTTGAGACTCAACATGTGTGCTTATTTGGAAGGACCCAAAGGCATGGTGGGAGGAAACCTACCTCTCCAGGCTGACTCAAAATTAGCATCTTGTGCAAATGGTTTCAGCTGGCTAACACTCAATTAAAACTGCAATACCAGTGTCCATTTCTCTTTGGAAGAGTGGTCTCCATAAATCTCACTCAAGCCTATTGAATCTGTCTACCAGAACAAATTCTCAGACTGAATACCCAGCAAGCACTTAAGGCCAGAGGCTTCACTGCCTCCCTCTTGGGTCTACATTGCATGCATGCATCGTGCTAAGTTCCAACAAGCACAGACATTCTTAATTCCTTGGCCACATTCTGGGTGCAGACTCCACGGCAAACAAATCAAGCAGAAATTACAATTATGAAAGCCCGCTGGGCAAGGCCGGCTGGAGCACCCGAAGGACGGTGAGGGCTTCCCATGGCACACAAAAGCCAGAGCCCAAGAGCAACGGGCAGGGGAAGAAAACAGATGGGCTGTGCACTCAGTGAAGCCCCTCGCCCTCCCCATGATACCCCAAACCTCAGATATGGGGCCCTCCTCACCTTCCCTGCTCCACAGCGGGGCAGCTTTCACCCCATCTCCACCTAAAATCTAATCTTTATAGTAAAACAAAACTCTCTGCTTGGAAAAAAAACGGGGGGGGGGGGGGGGTAAGAAGTTACAGTAAAACTATTTATGGATGAAATGAAAAAATTAAACAAGTTACATGGTGTCTAAAAGTTATCTAAGGAGGGCACCTGGCTGGCTCGACTCTTGATCTCAGGGCTGTGGGTTGGAGCCCCACGTTGGGTGTGGAGATTACTTAAAAGTTACCTAAAAATAGTTCATCTAAAAGTTACAGTAACTAAAAACTTATTGCAGTGGCTCTGGTTTTTCTTTACTAAGAGGACAGACTGGTTGCGTTTCTCCTGGAGGATTCCAGAAATGAAAACATTCGCATTTATTACAACCAGCCAACATAGGGTAAATGTTTACTTCTAAAAACAGGAAAGCAGCTAGGAAATGACCACTGGGTTAAACTACGGTGAGAATGAGAGATTACATATAAGTAATTCAGACCCTTGGAAATAAACTATTAAAAGAGCTGGTTCCCTCATTCCTCAAGAAAATGCAGCCACCTAGGTGGATGGAGCTCATTCCAATTGCTCGCTCCCTCTTCCTGTCCGGGCTTTGCTTAAAAAGATTGGCTCAGCCCCTTTTGCCAGAGGCACTCGTGCGGTCTGACACAGCCCTTGGAGATGGAGAGCAGCAAGCCTCCCACACTTTGCGGCTGACTCATCTCATTCACCAGTCTCAGCATAGAAAGCATGACTAAGGGGCCCTCGGAACACCCCCTCTAAACTGGGGCGGGGGGGGGGAACGGAGGAGGGGGAGGCAAGCTCTGCACAAAGGTAAATCCAAAGGCAGGAAGCCAAGGCAAGCTGTGGGATCCTCTTCCCCTTAAAGGCAGAAACAAAAGCTCCCCACTGCCCACGGGCTGTGCTTTGGCATCCTGTGCACAGCCCCCCCGCCGCCCCCAGCACCCTGCCTGCGTGTGGCAGGCCTGCGAACCAAAGCAAATGATCAGAGGAAGCAGAACCAAAGCCAAGCCAAGCAAAGCACAGCCCGGTAGGACTGTCACGTGAAAGAGGCAGTTAGACTTTCACAGGGTGGGGGCGGGGGGGACCCCGCCTAGTTCCAAAGAAAGGCAGTGACTCAGAGGTGGTTCTTATCAGGACGAGGAGAAGAATGGCATTATAAATAAAACGCAGATACACACAGACCACTGCCCTGATGAGCTGCTAAAAACAGAACACAGAAGGCACAACAAAGCCACGGAAAAAAGCGCCCCACAAATATTCTTTTCGCCAGAACAGGATCCGTGTGTGGCTTTGGATGCCACAGTGAGGACTTCTAAGTGTCTCTAAGTTGGGGTGGGGAGCAAAGTGGTCACGGCGGGCTTGGGATGGGACAGCTGCAGAGAGAAACAGAAACCTCCTTGCTGAGGCTCTGGGGGCTGGAGGAGTGGAGTGGCCTTGGAATGAAAAGAACGGTCCAGATCGGAGCCCCCTCAGAAAACCTGACTCATGGCTAACGGTGTAGGGTGAGGAGTGGATGCTGGAAATACTAGGGGATCCGGACAGCATGGCACTGTTGGGGGAAATGGACACAGTGGGAAGGGGTCTGTGACGAACCATTTTCAAAAGTCAGTGGTGCCAACCAAGCTAGCCTCCCAAGTGCCTGATGCCAGCCACCATAACGGCGGCAACTGGAGCACCACCAGAAGGCCTGTGCCCTAAAATGCCTTGCAATGGCCCTGTCTCACGATCTCCCACATTATGCTACTCTTTTCCTAGAGAAGAGCTGATGAATAGTAACATAACCCAAAGTCAACCTCGGTTCCAGAGCAGAAACGAGGTTCTAAGTTAGCAGCGGTGCCATTAAGGACTGATAACGTTTAAAGATGGGCACTTATTCAATATATACCTATAAGAACCTGCTGTGTTCTGGCCAGTTCTAGGCATGGGGGTATACATATGGTGCTCATCTGTTTGTAGAGGTATGCACAGCACCGCGATTCTCAACTGCCAACAGAATGCTAAGAAGAAACCGAGAAAACTACAGTCTCTCAAATACCAGCAGCTAGTCCAATTCTAAGCAAGTTCCCTAATTTTCTTTTTCCCACGATGATTTTGGTTATTTCTATGCTGCATAATATCCCCTTAACCTGAAGTAAGTTTAAAAAAATTACAAAGATATAATAATGATGTATTTTTTGGACACTTTTGGATACCCTTAAAATATAGTGTTACAAAATACTTTAAGGGTTTTTAAAAATCTTAGACTGGGTATTCTAGCAAGTATTCCTATTTGGTGTCATTAATACATTCCTCTTAAAAACTAACATGCCTTGTGCGAATTACAGCTACAAAGACCTGCAGAGCTACCAGTTCAAAAACTAAAGGCATGGCCTTGTACCCCGAGAGGGCCCCATTTTGGGGATTCTTCACTGAGATCGACAATAATGTATGCTTTAATCAATAGAAGTTATAATCAGTCGATCATAAATGGTTCTTTGCCTCCCCGGAAGCACTTACCTCTTCAAGAAGCCGAGTGACAGCATCTATGTCATTATACGTCTTAGTCATCTGGCCAACTCTTTCAGCACATAAAACTGCAAGAAATAAAAGTGGCAATGAGCTACCGATGTCACAAACCGGCCAAACAAATGACCCATCTAATAAAGCAGTCTTCAAATCATGCCTGCATGTCGGGCACAAAGGGTCGCTGGTTTAGCTGGGTTCGACCCACACTGTGCTCAGCACCACTGGATTTCATTTCCCAGTTCCAGGAAGAGCCTCAGGGGGGCTCAGGGGATGGGGTAACTTCCAATCCTGCAAGGTTCTGACGTGTGTGTGCGCGCATGCGCGTACGCGTGCACGCACTTAGTGGTGGTGCTGAGGACAAGGCACTGGAATAGAAAGGGGTCTGGCCTCATATAAACTCAGCAAACTGAAATGGGTCAGCAGCAAAGCCACCAGTGTGTGAATGATCAGAAAACATCTCAGGGTCTAGACCTTGCTAACCACAGAGACCCAACCACACGGACAGAGTGGGATCCTTTAGAAAGCGGCTATCGGTATAATTATTAAGTAACAATCTTAGCTGATCATTTCATAATGCTGCAGCCCTTCCCCTCCCCTCTCCAAATGGCCTACATTCTAAGGCTATGCAACCAGTTTCCCTACCATGAAAACTAGGGTCGTAGATTCTTTTTAATCAACACCAAAAAGGTTGATACCATTCCAGCCATACACAAATACGCATGCACGCGCACGGAGTGATATTTCACCACATACATAATGGCCTGTGGTCATAAGAGGCTGCATGCAGACCACTTTAGGACGTATGGGTCTTTTTTCTCCTTCTGTTGGAGAAAAAGGTTGTGCAATGAAAGAATACTTTAGTCTGTGGAAAAATTGCATGGTTTTATTTTAAATCAATGGCAAGGAATCGATTTGCAATTCCACAAACAACTAGAAGGGTATCACAGGTTTTATCCTGTGGAGGAAGGAATGAACGTAAATGGGTTTAGGACCCAAGTGTAAAATTTTTTAAACTTGCCACTTTTGCCCTAAATAAAGTCTTGGTAACTCTTTATAACTAAGACTCTACAAAATAATTCCTTAAGAGCCAAAGACTTGATTCAGCTTTCATAATGACCCACATTCAGTAACAGCCCAAGCAAGGCAGTTGGGAATTAAGTGTATTACTAAGCCAACCTCCGTAGCATTGCTAATGGCAGGCAAGCTGCAACAGGAATGCAATAGGTCTCTAAATATTTTATTAAATGCAAGTAAAGATCACCCTGGTGAATGAGCTCAGAGAAATCAGATCCGTCGGAATGATTTCCTAGCTTAAGGAGACCTGAAATCTGGTTCCAAATCTGAAACCCCCTTCCAGCTCTCTCCTCCACCTGAC
Source organism: Phoca vitulina (assembly GCF_004348235.1). NCBI lineage: Eukaryota > Metazoa > Chordata > Mammalia > Carnivora > Phocidae > Phoca > Phoca vitulina. The sequence continues at coordinate 42,478,538 of NW_022589713.1, forward strand.
ACTTCTCTGGGAGCTGGAAAGAAGTACACTATTGCCTCGGGCACTTTCCTTCCCTCACCTCCAGTGGGGGCTGCCGGCTTGGAAACGGGAGGGAGATTCGTAAGAGTTGGTTTAAACCAGAATTTAATTTGATGGAGGTGGAGTCCAGCTCAAATTGCTGTAAATTGTTCGTCAGCGCGGGGTCATGAGAAATCCTTACGTGAAGATTCCTGTGCCGCTGCAGCTGTTAGTTTTCACACTGGACAACGGTGCTCTGCGGCAGTGTTGCAGGAAAAGACGCGGGAGGCCCCCCAGCCTGCTGGCCCCGCAGACAAGCATCAGCATGCCAGGCTCATTAACCGGAAACAGACCCCAGCAGGAACAAAAGGCCTCTGTGCTGAAACCGGTGTTGCGACTGGGGGCCTGCTTAGTGCCTACCCCCCCTTAACTTAGAGGACCGAGTCCTCTGCTGCTGTGGAGAAAAAGAAAACCAGGCTAATACTTGAATCGGGCTCCATGTCACCCAAAGGTGAGAGAGCAGGATTCGGGGCCGCTTTTTTCCCCCAGGATTGTACTAATCAGAAATCACACTTACATTTTTTAAGCTAACTTTTTGAATTAATCATGTGTAGTTAATCATATGTAGATAATCACATGCAGATGTAAGAAATAATACTGAGATCCCTTATACCCTTCACCCAGTTTCTCGCGGTGGTAACATTCTGTAAAATTATATCACAACCAGGGCACTGACCTGATACAATCCATGAATCTGACTCGGATTTCCCCAGATTAATTCTTACTCATCTGAGTGTGCATGTGTGCATCCACAAGTGACTCATAAGCTCTAACAATCCTATTACCTGTGTAGGTTCATGTATCCACCACCACAAAGATCGCTCGTGTTTCCTTTTATAAAGCTCACTTAAAAAAAAAAAGCTTTAACGTGCTTTAACCATTGACCCAGTAAGATGTACTCTTGGACCAGTGGTTTTTTTCTAGCATTAACCAGTCAGACACATATTGCCGCCATGCACACAGTGACAGGAGGGCAAGTGTGACCTTTCCCATTCAGTTAGGGCTGCAGAGAGACCTTCCAAAAGTCCCCAGGTCTTTGACAGAGCCCAGCTTCGGAAGTCAGAGGTATAAATGAAAAACCACTCTTGACCCCGAGCTATTAAAGCATGTGCATTGTTATTCCTGTTATGTTTTTATAAATACAAATAATCCCAATGGGGAGAATATGTACTGATTTATAATAAAAACACAGGAAAAAAAATTAGGACAGCCTATTGACATTTAGATAGCATTACAAATTTTAATTTTTTTTTTTTTTTTGTAGTGACCGTGTACTGATGGGGAAAAATATCACTTAAAATGTTTTCCAGAAAGTATACAGTTGACTACAATATAGGGTCCCGGGATCCTCCCTGATGCAGCTTTTTAGAGAAATTAGTAACAGAAGCAGCAGACCTTTACTGAGCACACTTCCTATGGCCAGGCCATGTTCAATAGCCCTCTGTATGGATTATCATAAATACAACAGGATAGGAACTTAAACTCGCCCCATTTTAAAGTGGGAAACTGAGACCCAGAGAGGTTAAGTAACTCCTCTGATGTCAGCTTGCGAACCGTGGTGAATTTCAGTATCAGCAGAGACTCCCAGCAGGGGCAGCAGTTCCCAGGGTCCCTGCTATGTCCGGGGGATTTAATGTGCTTTTTCCTTAATCCTCACAGCAACCCTGCAGGGTAGGTGCAGTCATGGTGGCCATTCCACAGATGAGAAAACTGAGACATTAAGGACCCAACCAAGGTCACGACCAAAGTCACAGCAAGTGAGGCTGCGTGGCAAGGACTGCGCGTCGGCCAGTCCGGCTCGCGTCCTGAGCTAGGGAGCCATAGACGATACAAGGGTGAGGCCGAGCCCAGCACACATCAACAACATTCAGGACGCAGAAACAGAGCAAGAAGCATCTGTGGTGTAGGGGAGAGATACCTGGCGCCGGGGCTCTGAGGCTTAAGTTTCCATAGGAGACTCTACCAAGGTCATGAGGCCCAGGACAAGCCCTGTAACTGTGTGTCTTGGGTTTCTCTTCCAAGAAATGAGGGGGCAGGGGTGAGAGCAATGAGGTAGGAAAAGAACCAACAATGCCTCTAAACAGTCAGACAAGTACAGGCTGCACCTTCCAAGCACCGACTTTCTAGATACTCAACCTACAAGAAACCATGGTCCTGTTTCTCTCTCCATGGGAACAACATTCCAAAGGGAGGCTCCAGTTCTGACCAAGGGAGCGCTTGCAGATCAATCCACTTCCACTCAAAGGATGTTCAAACACCAAAGTAAAAGGACAGCCACAAAGCTCTATAGTAACATGAAAAAACTAGGGTCTATGTCCTAGAAAAAGAAGTATGATCCACCTACAGTAGCAAAGCAGATACACCATACACGTAGCACTCCTCTTGCAGTATCCAACGCACGTGGATCAGGCGTGCAGCAGGCTCGTGCCGACCAGGACACGAGACCTGTGCCTTCCGAGGCACACAGAAAACAGGCCGCCCACGTGCCCCATCTGGGCAACACTGGGCAGGGGCCCAAGGTGTGCGAGGCCTGGCAAGTCCCTTTAAGGAGTCCGGACTGCCATGCTGGGAGAGCAGAAGCCACTGGAGGGTTCTCAAAGGGAGAGTGTCCATGTAAGAGCTATATTTCAGAAAAAATTCCGGCTACAGTACAGAGAAATGGGGGGGAAGGGGTGGTCAAGGCTGTTGATTAACTCAAGGCAATCCTAAATGGCTGTGAAAATAGAGAGGAGTAGTCTCTTTTCTTGAGAGAGTTAAGAGACAGGACGGGATGAGAGGTAAATCAGAAAGATAGGATTTGGGCTTCTCGCCGGGACAGGGGGACATGGGCACTCCATTTCCTAGGCCTGCTGTTCCCCAGCAAGACAGGTGCATGCGACAGAAGGTCAGAAGAATGACGGGGCTGCCCTAGCACAGTCACTGGCAAAGGGGACAGCGGCTGAGGTCACCACGGGAATAATGCGCCAGGCAGAGGGCCACGCACAACCCACTGCAGCAAGAGACCCACCGCAGCAGGAACGCCCTCCCAGGAGCTGGAGGTGCCAAATCATGGTTTGCAAGGAGAAAAGAATCCAGTGCCTATCCTTGGGTGGCAGGTGGAATCATGAAGCCAGATTGGAAGGAGTGGCCCTGGGCTGGCTGAGCAGAGAGAGGGAGGCCTGTCCTGGGCTGTCGGCTAACTGGGGGAAGGGCAGGCGGCTTTGGCTGAAAATCAGCAATGCAAACTTTATGCAAATCAGCAATGCAAACTTTATGCAAATTAAACCGGGCCCAAAACAATCTTGGAGAATAAATCCTGGCAGCCATTTTACAGCTCCCGATCATAGACATGAGATGCCAGCCAAGAAATCCCCAGTATCTACAAGCGGGCAGGCCCTGAAGAGAGACGAGGCCCTGCTTAATTCGGAGATGCAGCCAGTGGGAAGCTCACGGTGACGCCCTGGGGCCTGAGAGAAACCCCCACAGGGAAGAAAACAAAGCGGCCAGGGGCAGCAGGGGTGGGGGGGTGGGGTTCCAGGGTCAGATCAGACGTGGGCCGGGGAAGGACCCGCGGGGCCGCAGTGGGAGAAGGGGGCAGGGGCGGGGCAGGCGGTGGGGCGGCCGGAGAGGAAGTCTGAGGCAGAACTGCAGGCCTCACCAGTGAAGTGGAGGGCAAGAAGGTTCCAGCACACAACCTGCTCTCCCCAGGAACCCGTGCCTTCTCATCACATTAATGGGCTCGACAAGGCCCCCTTGACATTTTGGCCTTATCAGACTTCTCTGAGAAACTCTGGTTGGCAGCCCTCGCCGCTCATTTATGTACTGCACTGTGGTGGAAAGATTCTCCTGAAGCTGTGTGAACGATTAGCTCTCATCACTTCTTAACCTAATTTTGATAACATTTCTCCTATGTCAGTTTTACATATCTTTGGAGGAAATAAATGAATGAATATTTTGCACACATACAAACATGTGCGTGTATATACAGACATAAGTGCACGTATATATACAATTAAATTATAAATATATGTGTGTGTGTGTGTGTGCACGCACACGCCAAGACCTCAGGAGACACTGCTCCCTTGTAACACAAAGACCAAGTCACCAGTATCCATGAATAGAGAGGAGATATTCATGACTGCCCACTATATTTGCATTTTGGGTTGTTTGGTTATGTGTTCTAGCTTATTCATAGGTCATTTCTTTAAATAATTAGAACATTGTTTTTCAACTTATTTTAGAACCTGATTCCAGTCCCCTCCCTGATAATTTCTCCTCTTACCTTAAAATTTTTTTTAAAAGTAAATTTTAGGGCGCCTGGGTGGCTCAGTTGGTTAAGCGACTGCCTTCGGCTCAGGTCATGATCCTGGAGTCCCGGGATCGAGTCCCGCATCGGACTCCCTGCTCAGCAGGGAGTCTGCTTCTCCCTCTGACCCTCCCCCCTCTCATGCTCTCTCTCTCTGTCTCATTCTCTCTCTCAAATAAATAAATAAATCTTTAAAAAAAAAAAAAATAAAAGTAAATTTTATCTTCTGTAATATTTATAAAAACCCTAAACATTGAATAAGCTTTCGATATGCCCAGTCGAGACAGGGGCCGGCAGTTAGGTGTCAGAGAGAATGGTCCACAAATCAGTGGGTTATCCCTCTCTCACTCTGACCAGGAACAGCAGCTCTCAGTTGAAAAAGCATCCCTACAGTCCCCCCACCCCATCCTCCAGGAAGTAAACCTAATAAGTACTTACTATCTGCCCTGCCCCTGGCAAGGGGTGAAAGGTTCAGAACCTGAAAGCCACAGGCTAAAAAGATGCCCCCCACCCTCCCCGCACCGCCCTGAGAAATTCCAAGTGAGTGACCACCGGTGCTAAGTTTCCAGGCATTACAAAATAAATGTCCTTTATTTAAAGCTTTATCTACATGCTTTTGAATCTGGTTTGGCTTGGTGCCGCATGTGCCTATTTCCTTCTGCAGGGACCGTCTCTCACCGGCTTTTCCATCTGGGGTGTTCCTGCTCCTCCCCGTGCTCCAGCAGGACAACCGGTCCACCACTGTAAAAACTGCACCTTTCCCAGTCAGCCCTCCCTTGGAAGACAGCTAGCAGACTCCCAGACTGCGCGGATCTGGCAAAGCATTTTGATGAGGGGGACATCTTTATATTTTTTTAATTTATTTATTTGAGAGAGAGAGTGAGCAGAGCAAGCGAGAAAGAACACGAGTGGGGTGGAGGGGCAGAGGGAGAGGGAGAAGCAGGGTCCCCGCTGAGCAGGGAGCCCAACGTGGGGCTCGATCCCAAGACCCTGGGATCATGACCCGAGCCCAAGGCAGACGCTTAACCGACTGAGCACCCAGGCGCCCTCCCTGAAGGCAGGGAGACATCTTTATTTATTTATTTTTTTTAAAGATTTTATTTATTTGACAGAGAGAGATCACAAGTAGGCAGAGAGGCAGGCAGGCAGAGGGAGAGGGAGAGCAGGCTCCCCGCGGAGCAGGGAGCCCGATGTGGGGCTCGATCCCAGGACCCTGAGATCATGATCTGAGCCGAAGGCAGATGCTTAACCCACTGAGCCACCCAGGCGCCCCAGGGAGACATCTTTAAATGGCTATTCTGCCCCAGTCACCTCGGCCACACAATGGTTTAGACACATGTGTCCCCATACTTTTTGGCAGGGAAACTCAGGCTCTGAGAAGTCAGATGAATGGCCTAAGACCACAGCCTTTACAAGTCCTTTAGGCCCCTACCCAAGAGAAAGGAAAACCTATATCCACACAAAACTTGTACACAAATGTTTACGGCAGCCTTACTCATGATAGCCAGAAGTGGACACAAACCCAGATGACCCTCTCCTGGTGAACGGATAAACAGAACGTGGTACGTCTGCCCCCCTGGAGAGCTACACAGCCTTCCTTCAAAAGGAATGAAGGATTGGAACACGCAGCAAGTGATGTATACTCAGAAGCAGCCCAAAACAAAAGACCATACCCTGCAGGATGCCTTCCTATGCAGTATCCAGTACAGGCAAATGAGACAGAAAGGAAGCAGCTTAGTGGTGGCCGCGGCCGGGAGTAGGAATGGGACTAGCTGTGAGCGGGCATGAGGGAGCTCACACAGGGAGGGCATACACATGTTCTAAAGCGGGACTAGGGTTCTGGTTGTACAACTCTGAGAATTTCCTCAAAAGCATTACACGGTGGCTCAGTCGGTTAAGGGTCTGCCTTCAGCTCAGGTCATGATTCCAGGGTCCTGGGATCGAGCCCCTCGTCGGGCTCCCTGCTCAGCGGGGAGCCTGCTTCTCCCTTTCCCCCTATTGTGCTTGCTTGCTCTCTCCCTGTCAAATAAATAAAATCTTAAAAAAAAAAAAAAAGCATTACACTGTCCATTTAAAGTAGCTGAGTTTTACAGTTCTAAGTTATACCTCAATATTTTAAGTTACCAAACAACACGTAAGTACATATACTGGGACTACATAGACTGTTCCAAACACTGCCCCACTATGTGGCAGTGTAAAAGCCTTTTGTTACCTCGATCCCTGACCGAGCCTTCCCCAGACCACAGTGGTGCACTCAGACAGCAAGTGATTAGCAACAGCAATCCCCCACTCCAAACCCGCCAAGGGAAACAAATGTACTTTTACTTAGATGACTTCATTTAAATTTGCTCAGGGGATACATCTGTAAGGAAACCGAGAGCCACCTCAGTCCAGTTTTTGAAAAGAGGGACTCTGGACTGTCTTCCCAGGCATGACGCTTCCACTCTCCTCCCAAGTTAGAGCCTTGTCCCTGGCATAGCTGTTGTCTTTCATCTAGCTTCAAAATAATTTAGACTTGGCCCAACAGCCCAACTGGATTAACTACTAAGGCCCATAAGACACACATTATTTGGTTTAAGAAACAAACAAACAAAATAACTGTTTTGATGTAGCCCTTGAAGTGGGCGTAGGAATAGGGTGAGGACCCACCGAAAACAGCTACAGCCAAGGCCATAAAGAACATAATTCTTTCAAAAGAAAAAAAGGTTTTATTTATTTATTTGACACACAGAGAGCACAGCAGCGGGGAGCGGCAGGCAGAGGGAGAGGGAGAAGCAGGCTCGCTGAGCAGGGAGCCCGATGTGGGGCTGGATCCCAGGACTCTGGGATCATGACCTGAGCCAAAGGCACACGATTCATGACCAAGCCACCCAGGTGCCCGGTTGAATGTAATTTTTACAAATGTCCCACGTCCCCTCCCACCTGGGCTATGGAAGTCACCTGAAGGCAGTGGAGTCTTATTTGGGGACCAACACATAATTGATACTCAAAAAAATAGGAAGATTTTGTTTTCTCCCAGACCAGTCTTTGGAAAGAAAGGCTCCTGTCTAACCGACACCCCAGATAGGGGTGAAAACATAAAAGCCCCAGTGTATATCTTGTCACCGCAAGAGAAGCAAATGTCCCAGAGAATCGCCTCCCCTTCCCTCCCAGCTCCCTGGGGGGTGGGGGCGGGGAGGAGAGAAGCCATCTGGAAAAGGGCAGTCTCAAATCCAATGTGACACAAAGGAATGATGAAGGAAACTGCTGAGAAAGAAGCAGAGTTCAAAGGAAAGGCATCAACTAATAAGCAGCCGCGGTCTCAAGCCAGAAGCAAATGGGTTGACCGAGGCCGCCACTCCTCTCAGTGCAAGGTGCTGGTTTGTCACCGCAGCCTCGGAGCTGGTCTCAGGGACGGAGTGGTGGCAGAAGCCAAGCCCACTGCAACAGCAGTCTGTCTGGCCACCGCCAGCGTGGCGCCCGGTCTGTGCGCTGGGGGTGGGAGACGGGCCGCACTGCCGAGAGCACAGACCTGACAGTGCAGTCTGGCTACACTCAGCTGCTGTTGTACTGGCTCACCTTCCCTTCCGAGGTGGGCTGGGAGCAGAGCACCACGGCAAGCTCCTGAAGAGGCAGGGAAGAAGAAACGAAACGACTGCCGAGTCTCTGTCACAAACATGCCGACTGCTACCCTGGCCACCTTACAACGGACCCAGCACAACTCCATGACATAAATGTGATCCCCATTTAACACACCAGACAGGGAGAGAGGCCAAGTGGCTTGTCCATGGACATGACCACGGACTACTGGATGCCATAATCATCCACCCCACCCTAGGCTGGAACACTCAGTGTTCATCTCTGGTGTCCTTCCATCATTGGGATATTTAATGAGGGCTAACTTGGTGGTTAGCAATGGCTCACTGATGACTGCTCACCACACGCTGGTAGTCTGCCAAGTGCTGGATGGCTACCATCTCCTTCGGCGTTTATACTCATCCTAGGAGAAAAGCATTACTGCTGTCCACCCTTTAGACGTGAAGAAACTGCCCAAGGTCACAGAGCTATCATGGGAGGCCCTGATCGGTGTGACCCCCATGTTGGCACACTTAACGGTACCCCATCTGCTGAGCAAATACATGAATCTCACTCTTAAGCAGGTAAGATACTTGCATAAATGGGCATAATAGAGAAGAGCAAGCAGGAAGTGCCAGGTGAGAGATGCTGTTGGGAGTTCAGATACAAGAAGACTGGGGATGGCAAGGGGTCGGGGACAGGGGCCAGAAGTGGACAGAGCAGCAAGGGGACCCCAGAAGAACACAGGCCCTAGGTGAGCCTTGTCCCTGACCAGCCCTGGGGTTATGCTGGTAGCTGCACCCCAGGAAGAGGACCACCCTGAGCAACTGACATCACTGGAGGCCTGCATGGGGTGGCCGTGGATACCACCAACCGAAGCCCAGGCTGGAGACCAAGGTCGTGAACATCATGAGCAAACGATGCTGAGGCCAGTACTGATAAGCCGGGTCAGCTCCTTCCTCCTGCGTGACCTCCAGGAGAGAGTCCTATACGGCTCGCTCACATGCTGCTGGCCATCCTGTGTCAACACAGACACCGGGGCGGGACCCTGGCGGCGCCTGCTCTGGGGCAGACATCACAACCACCTCCCATCCAGCCATTGTCCACACAGCCCAGCCCTCCACCAGCGGCCCGAGATTTCCCTCTCACACCGGAGGAATGTGCTGTTTGTGCTGCCTCTCAGGCTTCGCCTTGGAACCAGCCGGAGAACCTGAACAGCCCAGCAGGGTGCAGCTATGCACAGAGTCCCATGGGGCCGGCCCAGGGCTCCCCATCAAGCTCCAGCTAGGTTCCCACTGCCAGTTGGTGTTTTCTCCATCTCTGCTTTTCCAGATGATAATTACTGGTTAGTGCTCAACACCTGAAAACTGCCCTTTGTGCAAAACACTGATGTGGCCCCTTACATCCTGGCCATCAGCGGCCGCCTCTGAGGACGGGACACAGGCTCTCCTGCAGCCCGTGGGCTCAGAAAACCAAAACCTGCTATGAGAGCACTGGGTAAACCCCAGAGAATTCCATATGCTCTTTTCCAATCCTGCCACCCTGCCAGGGATCGGGTGAGCAATCTTGCAGTTGGGTAACAGCCTCAGGAGTGTCCAGATGAGAAAAAAATTACGAAATCAGGCTTCCTTAGGCACTCCCTTGAGAAAGTGGTGGGAATCTGCCGCACAGCAAGCCACAAGGAAACAACCACAGAACTTCACTCTTCGCCAGTGCTTTCCTGGTGCCGATGCCAGCGCCCTGCTTGGCACGAGGCAGCACGACCTGCGACTTCACTCCAGCAGCACTGAGCCCTGCCCCCTGCCCGCTCTCACCCCGAGCAGAGGGGCCTGGGGCAAACAAGCAGAGGCCTCCTTCAAGAACGCCACGCAGCCCGAAACGGCTTCAGGTCAATTCCGGGTCTGCGCTGTTCAGGTCCTCAGTGGGCAGAAGACACAGAGCGCAGACATTTTCTCTGCTGAGGACAGTAAGAGCCAAGCCGCCCCTCGCAGCCGCATGGTGTGAGCAAGCTGCTTCTCCTGGGAGCCCGGTGTCCCTGTGAGCACCCACCGTGTGGGTTAGAACGATTGCATGAGATGAAGCCAGGAAGGGCCTTCGACTCCATTAGCTTCGTGCCTGGCTGTGCTGGCAGGCAGACCCCGGGCAGGGTGATGGAACCCTGGACAGCGACAACCCAGCTCAGCCTCAGTTGATTTGACTGCAGATGGGAGTAGCATTTATTTCAAAGGCTGTTTTGAAGGTTAAAGGGTGACTATCACCCCCACAAGGTGACCGGAAGAGAATGTCTCCTATATCCACAGCTACCAGAGCAACCCAAATACTAAATCCATCCTTCAGTTGTCAACCAAAAGCACCGCTTTTAGATCAGTTAACAGGGAAGAAAACCACCTAAACCAGTTCAGAATCCAGGGAACAGTTATGTCCACATCCTGCACATAATTTCATTATTCAAGAGCACTTCTCTTCCCACACAGGACTTGCTTCCCATTAACTCAAGACACAGGTGGTATGACAGCGACTTGCTCTGGGACACAGGACTGGCCACACAAACCAAACCTGCCAGACCAAAACTCCATCTTCTGGTCTATGCCCCAGACTTCCTTCAGGCCGGGAGCCAGTCTTGTGAATTTGATTTTACAAAGAAAACAGCACCTTGGCGATAAAGTGTCTTCTTTTGAGCTTACTGTCCTGAAATTATTATTAACACTTCACCCCTCCAGGACACCTATAAACATTTCACTGGAGAAAGGAAGGAGATGGGATGGGAAGGAACAAAAGCGAATTTAAATCCATCATGAGATGGCAAATATAAAGCAGTGCCCCCCTTGAATGTGATCTTAAAGTAGGGGACCTGTGTTAGGGGATGCCAACAAAGACATGTGACCACCATCAGTTGACCTGAGGGTTGGACCCGGGCACTCGGAGGCTCCCCATACCCTCCTTGTCCTTGGAATGTGGGTTCCGCTTGCCCTTCCTGCTCCCAGAGGCTGTTCCAAGGTCACAGCCTGGAGATGGTGATGTGGTGTTGAGAACACCTGTGCAGTATACGTGACTAAACCCAGTTAAAGCCTCTATATAAACTTCTAAGGTTTGGCAGGCAGGTGTGGGGATCCACTGTCTTTCAGCTACCCAAGGGAAGCCTCCTATGAAAGTTCTCTTTGCTTATAAAACCTGCCACCTACCCATCTGGAGTGGCCTGCCTCCTTCTTCATCTCTCCCCTACCCACGGGGAATGGGGGCGGGTTTCAGATTACACCCAGGAAGCTCCAGATGGGGTTGCGAACCAACACCCACGGTTATCTATGAAATGTGGACAGGCACAGGACAATGTACATCAGAATCAGCCAGAGGGCGTGTTAAAACCCAGTCTGCCGGGCCCCACTCCAGGGTGTCTGGCTCAGCAGGTCTGGGGCAGGGCCCGAGAACGTGCATTGCTAACACAATCCTGGGTGATGCTGATGCTGCCAGGCAGGGACCCCACTTTGAGAACTGCTAGCATAATGGTTTAAGAGCAGAGGGTCCTTGAGCCGTTCTACACAGGTTGAAATCACTTACTAGCTCTATGACTCTAGACAAGGTCATGTAAGTTTCCTCTTATAAAATGGAAATTATAACAGCACTTAACCTCATATGGTTGTGTTAAGGATTAAATGCACAAATCCATATAAAGTACTTAGAATGTAAGTACACGACAAACACAGGGTCTCATCATCATCATCTGGCTCACAGTTTTTTCCTTAAGGTTAAAAATATGGATACAGGAAATATTTGCAATACAAAATGTTTTTCTTCCCTTGACTAGACTGTAAGACACTGCTCCAGAACCCTGTGTAGCCTTTAATTTAGAATCTTATGGTTCGATGACTGGTTTCTAAAATCATCTTACTATGCTTTACGGCGACTGCTCATCCCACACTTTCATCTGCACAGGAAGCCCCGAAAGATCTTGTTAAAAGGTGGGTTGTGACTCAGTGGGTCTGGGGCCCGAGAGTCTGCATGTCTAACCAGTTCCCAGGTGATGTGGGCACACGGGCCACACGCTAGTGTTCCACAGCTGTAAGGGACATCAGCTGATCCAGGTAAACCTACAAGAGCACATGGATGCCTTTCTCCTGAGCATTTTCAGGAACCTGACTAATGCACAGTCCCCATCGACCAGCCACTTCTCCTTTCACCTCCACCGTCTCCTTTGTGAAAGGGTCAGGTCAGACACTGGGCCTCAGCACGGAGCTCCCTGGCTCTCTCCTGCTGTTCCCTTTCCCTGCTTTCTCCCATGTAATGCTTCTGACAGTCCTGTAGGTAAAATGGGAATATTTTCAGGACAGAAACCTCAAAAGAAAAACCCTGTTGCTATATGGCCGACTATAAGTAATTTTTAAAATAAAAGTTATGTTGAGACATGAAAATAGAAAACCACAGAGAAGAATTTTGAAAAGGTATTCACATTGTTTTTACTCAAGACCTAAAGAACATACACGCAGTCACTATTTAAACATCCAATTGCATATGTTAAGAAAGAAAAAAAGAAGAAGAAGAATGTAGCAGGAGGGGAAGAATGAAGGGGGGGAAATCGGAGGGGGAGAAGAACCATGAGAGACAATGGACTCTGAAAAACAAACTGAGGGTTCTAGAGGGGAGGGGGTTGGGAGGATGGGTTAGCCTGGTGATGGGTATTGAGGAGGGCACGTTCTGCATGGAGCACTGGGTGTTATGCACAAACAATGAATCATGGAACACTATATCTAAAACTAATGATGTAATGTATGGGGATTAACATAACAATAAAAAATTTAAATAAACATCCAATTGCACCCCAAAAATCCCTTTCCCTGGGATTTCTCTGGGTTGTGGGCAAAAGCCAAAGAAGCCCAACTAGGAAACTCACACCAAGCCTCTGGGCCTATTGTTAATTTAACACTCTCCCACTTGTCCAAAAGCAGCATCCCTCTGATAGAGCCCAATGGTGGGTTCCCAAGGTGACTTCAACATCAGCCTTTTCTATCTGGAATACTTTTCTATTTGGAATAATCCTAGGGGCACCTGAGTGGCTTAAGCATCTGACTCTTGATCTCCGCTCAGGCCTTGACCTCAGGGTTGTAAGTTCAGGCCCCAGCATGGAGCCTTTAACCAATTTGGGGCACCTGGGTGGCTCAGTCAGTTAAGCGACAGACTGTTGATTTCAGCTCAGGTCATGATCTCAGGGTAATGGCTCCCCGCTCAGCAGGGAGTCTGCTTGAGATTCCTTCTGCCCCTTACTACCCATCCCCTGCCCCAGCACCACTTACTCTCTCTCTCAAATAAATTCGGAAGGAGGGAGGGAAGGAAGGAAGGAAAGAAGGAAGGAAGTAAGGAAGTGAAGGAAGGAAGGAAGGAAGGAAAGAAAAAGAAAGAAAGAAAGAAAGAAAGAAAAAGAAAGAAAGAAAGAAAGAAAGAAAGAAAGAAAGAAAGAAAGAAAGAAAGAAAGAGAAAGAAAGAAAAAGAAAGAAAGAAAGAAAGAAAGAATCCTAAGTTTTTAAAAAAAAATCCCTATTTAAGGTCGGTGATTAATGATTTTTTAAAAATAACACCAGCACACTATAGGAAATAAACAAACTGAAGGTTGCTGGAGGGGAGGTGGGGAGAGGGAGGGGGTAACTGGGTGATGGGCATTAAGGAGGGCACGTGATGGAATGAGCACTGGGTGCTGTAGTATGCAACTGATGATTCACTAAATTCTACCCTGAAACTAATAATACACTGTATGTTAATTAATTGAATTCAAACGTAAAAAATAACAAATAAATAAAAATAATGCCAGGACAAAAACATACTTTATTTAATAATGACTCAGTCTCTTGCCCAAAACCCATTCAGCCACAAGAAAATGACTAAACCTCTTAAAAAAGAGTACTGGAATGCCACAACGGGAAAAACAACCAACTAGACAACTACTGTTATTTACAATAACATGAATGAATTGGTTAAGCAACAGAAACCAGACAAACTAATGCCCACTATTTGATTCCAACTACATAGATCAAGAACAAAGGAGCAAACAGATCTAAGGTGACAGAAGCCAGGACAATGGTCTCCCTCCTGGGGTGCGAGGGGCCTTCTCAGGGTGCTGGACATGCTGTCTGTGGTTTTACACAGGGGTCATTACATGCCACTGACCATGTGAGATCTATGTACTTGAAGTGACACCTCAATAGGAAAATAGAAGAGTGCTGTGAGATCAGTAGACACTAACAGGGAAAGGCTCAGATCTGAACAAAGTACAGAATTTACCCTCTTCCAAGAGGTCCAGGCTTTCATGCTGCTCACGGGAGAGCTTCCTCTCTTCATCCTGGTAGTCATACTCAAAATGCTCTTCTTCCCTTCCCACGTCTCTCAGGGACATTGCTGAAGTCACCCCAAAGCCCAAACATTGCCCTAAGGGTCGGTTCTTGGGGTAGGTCCCAGCTGTGTGCCCAGAGGAGCCATCGGAGTCCGGGACCCTGAGGCACACGCGAGGCCCGGGACAGGGCAGAGGACATTCCCTGGCTGAGCTGGAGTGGAGGGTGTGCACAGGGAATTGGCCCAGCGTCACCCAGGACAGACCGGAAGGGGGCGGCTCCCAGGAGCTGGGAGGAGGGATGGTATGGGGCGGGGCGGGGGAGAAGCACCTACCAGAATGGGAATGCCCTGCCTGCCCCTAGGTGACCTTGCCAGGTGCTGTGGACGCAGAGGGGAGGCAGGCTGGCAGGTGCAGGGCTTTAGGTTAAGCTCTCCACCTCCAGATTCTTCTTCCCACTCTTCCTCCCCCCAGAAGCAATGAGGAATGGTAGCTCCCTGGAAGTTTCATAGCAACTGCACAGGGCAATACCAAACAAGCCTTAAGCAGTACACCTGTCTCAAGGTAGGACTCCAGCAGAGGAGCCGCCCTGGTGAATAATTGCCCAATGCCCTCAGATTAGAGAAGTTTGGTGGGCACACTCCAGAAGCTGAGACCAATCTGCTTTTTTTTTTTTTTTAACATTTTATTTATTTGAGGGGTGCCTGGGTGGCTCGGTTGTTAAGCATCTGCCTTCAGCTCAGGTCATGATCCCAGGGTCCTGGGATCAAGCCCCACATCGGGCTCTCTACTCAGCGGGGAGCCTGCTTCTCCCTCTCCCACTCCCCCTGCTTGTGTTCCCTCTCTCTCTGTGTCTCTCTCTGTCAAATAAATAAATAAAATCTTTAAAAAAGATTTTATTTATTTGAAAGAGAGCACGAGCAGGGGAGAGGGGCAGAGGGAGAGGGAGAAGCAAGACTCCCTGCGGTGCAGGGAGCCAGACACAGGGCTCTATCCCAGGACCCTGGGGTCCCAGGACCCTGGGATCATGACCTGAGCAAGGCTGACGCTTAACCAACTGAGCCACCCAGGCGCCCCTGAGACCAATCTGACTTTGACAACAGCCTGACACAGTGCTGAACTGGGAAGGAAGTGATCATTCTGATTTCTAGCAGAAGGAAAAAAAGATGTGGCAGTAACCATTACCTGTTTTAAGCTTAATTCAGTCTTTCTTTGGTAATAATACATTGCATTTGCTGTTTTTAAATCTGCATTTTATAACCCCCACTCTCATCCTAAATCTGTATACTCACAGTCAGATTTACAAATTCTAATTGCTAGGATAAGGGGGAAAAAAATCTAAAGCCTAAAGCCTAATAGTTTACGATGTTGCCTGGAAGAAGAATCCACAGTTTAATTGTGTATCTCAGTACCAATTCCTCTGTACTGTTTGATTTTGCCTTTAACAGTGAAAATGGCAGGTTCTTCCATCAAACCCACTGGAAGGTGGCCCCGAGCGCTGGCCGCGAAGAACTGCAGCCCATTCTGCAATTTCTGTGCCTCGCCCACCTCCCAGCTACACTGCGGCGGGTGTCCCTGCTCCTAAAAGCCACAGCAGGAGACCTATTCCAGCTCTCTGCCGATTCACCTCCCCCAGGTAATGGAGAGGGAGGCTTTCAGCAGAGGCAAGACCATCATACAGAATTCTCTGCACAGGTGCGGGCGCTCGGTCTCATTCAGCTTTGGATTTGTAGGGCTGAAGATCCTGTTTTGGTAGCTAAAAATGTCTGCTACATTGAATTGCTACCTCCACAAAAACGAATATAAGACCATATGAGTGCCTCAAATAGCAAACCAGAATATAATAAAAAATGCTATTTAAAAATAAAACCCTAGAGACATATGCATTGTCTGGTTAATTTTTTGGAACCTGAAAATGATTACTACATTGTACAACATTAAAGAGGTATTCTTTATAAAAAGGAAGCTTAGCAGAAATTCAGTGGCAGGGGGTTTAAAATCACATTTTGAAAATCTGCATAAGCTTTAAATACAATGTGTATGAGGACACACACTGGGGGGGGGGGGGGGAATGCCATTTAATCTCAATAAATGGTATCAAATTGGGCTTAATTCAATTCAAATGACAGTGAGTCTGAAAGCCCTGGCAAGGGAGGGAGGAAGGAAGGGAGGATGGGAGGGAGGAGCTCCACCTTGTGCATTATTCATTCATCAAATATCAGACTGACTGTAAGATGTGTAGGATACTGTACTGGCCACGGTGTGTACAAATGAAAACAAAAGCTGATTTCATGTATGTGAAAATACTCTCAAGTGATGACTCAGCAGCAAGTTGTTTCTACTCAGCTTTTAACTCAAATCTAGGCTATCCTTAACAAATGATGTCAAATGATGTCCATGTCTATATATATAATAAACATTGAGGACACAGCATTTTGAACACAAAACCATTCTAGACTCTTCATGTCACCCCCTATTTCTGGGTTTAGTCCTTCTTCAGGATATTCCCTGCCACCCACCCCAAATCTACCCCCCCACCCTGGGATGTTAAGGAATTCTCAAACCTTATCCACAGCTGCATTCATTTCAAGGTTAAAGGCAGCAACGGGCCAAAGAACATCTTCTCTGACAGAGTAATTTCTTCAAAAGCCAAAGCAAGAAAACCTAGGAATTCCTGTGCCAAGTGGGAGATCCTGGACCTCTGGATGGAGCTTAGCCCCAGGAAGAGTCAGGGAGCAAGGATGTGTGCTGCCCTAGAGGCAAGGACCAGACACCGGGATGCCGGGGAAGAGAGGTAGGGACTGAGTTCTGGACTGCCCCCGGGAACACTGGACAGGAAGGCCGTTAAGTGGAAGGGGTGGCCTCTTACAGGGTAGAGGGGCTTCCTTCTGTGAGTGTCCCTCTCCAGACCTACTCAATATACCGTCAGAGACGTCACTGTCCTGAAGCTCTACCATGCACTGTCCCAAGAATGGCCACAAGCCACTGGGGCTATTTACGTTCAAATTTAAATTGATTAAAATTTAAAAAATCCAAAATTCAGTCATGCTAGCCACATTTCCAGTGCTCCAGAGCCCCACGTGGCTAGTGGCTACCATACCAGACAGCACAACACAGAATGTTTCCATTGTCAGGACAAGTCCCACTGGACGGCAGCCCTCCTCCAGAGGGTGCCCCTTCGTTTCAAGATAGAGCTGTACACTTCCTGACCTCCATGGTCTGTGCTTCCCCTAGAGCCCCCTGCCCGCATGACCCCCACTGCACCCTCCTGCCACGAGTGTCCTTCTGCCCTCTCCTCCTGGTGCCATCCACCGTGCAGCCTTCTCTCAGTGCTCCAAGCACCCTCCTCCTGCCACTTCTTGGTCCCGTTGTTGCAGAGCCCCCATTACTGAGGGTCATGGTCCAAGGACCTCACTTATGCCATTAAAAAAAAATAAATAAGAGAAACATCATGCTCCAAAACCTGGGATCTGGGCTTGCATCGACATCTGAGGGAGGACATGACCGCTACTTTCCCAAAGCCAGTCAAAAGAATGGACAGTTACGTTATGCATTTATACTTAATTCTTTTTTTTTTTTTTAAGTCACTTTTACACCCATTCAGAAGGGTGCTGTGTCTGGAAAGGGAAAAGCCATCCTCTGCTTCCAAAGGTGCATCCCACAATAAACACAAGATGAACACATGGGGCCTGTTTGCATTGTGCAGGAACATTAGAAAATCATCTTGAAACCTAGGAACAGCTTTTCAATGAATGCTTAAAATACCTCCAACAAAACTTTACTCCCAAGCTAGCCACCCCCCACCTTGGGGTGGCATTTTAGAGGTCACTGCAGTCAAGCGAGTACCAGAGCACGCGTGACGGACCCCGTGTATCGTCACGGACTTTTCACTATGGAGTAAGAAGCCCAAGGAACAACTTCCTCAGCCGTCCACCGGAGCTTCCCCGTGATGAGATCAGCCTGAGAGAGACCACCCCGCGCCCCGACACTCACGTCTGCAATGTTGTACAGCAGGCAATGAGGGTGCATGGGTACAAGAGAAACTAGCAAGAAACAGGTGGTAAAGTATATACCTTGGGGCGCCTGGGTGGCTCAGTCGTTAAGCGTCTGCCTTCGGCTCAGGTCATGACCCTGGGGTCCTGGGATCCAGCCCCGCATCCCGCTCCCTGCTCGGCGGGAAGCCTGCTTCTCCCTCTGACCCTCCCCCTTCTCGTGCTCGCTCTCTCACTCTCTCTCTCAAATAAATAAAATCTTAAAAAAAAAAAAAAAAGATACTACACCTTGTTCAAAATGCCACTCACCTTATGAAAGGGATTTTTAAAAAGAACTTACTAACTAGACTATTTCTGAGAAAATAAAATTAAGCACTGGCCTAGAACATCACGGTTTACAGAAAGCTTTTACAGCTGACCCTTGAACAACATGGGTTTGAACTGCGTGGGTCCACTTACATGTGGATTTTTTTTCAATAAATGCCGTACAGTACTGTGAATATATTTTCTCTTCCTTATGATTTTCTTAATAACATTTTCTTTTCTCTAGCTTACTTTATTCTAAGAATACTGCATATAATATATACAACATACAGAACATGTCAATCAACTGTTTATGTTGTTGGCAAGGCTTTTGGCTGACAGTAGGCTATCAGTAGTTTTGAGGGAGTCAAAAGTTCTACGAAGATTTTTTTTATTGTGGGGGGGGTCAGTACCCCCAACCCCCACGTTGTTCAGGGGTCAACTGTGCTTTCAACAGCTCTTCACTACGGCTCTGGTCAGTGTGGCTATCCCCACTTTCCAGACGAGGCATCTGAGTTGACAGAGGCTCACAGAGGTCCCAGGATGTGCCCAAACCACATGGCCATGCAGAGTGCAAAATGGGCCTCAGACAGAAGCTCCAGGCCAGTGCCCTTTCTGGTGATCTCCGTACTTCTAGAGTCATTACAAAAGTACACTCTCTTTAACTTAAAGACATACACTTGAATGCAAGCCTTTTTAAATATTGAAAAGGCCTCACAGTTTTTAAAAGCATACTTAAAAAAAAAAAAAAAAAAGTGACCAGCATAGCCAAGAAACAACAGGAGACTCTGTGACAGACCTAAAGAATTACTTTCCAGACCCTAGTAGCTGGGGCTGGTCTCCACTGACATTGGCACATTTTCCCAAACCCGCCTGATGTAAAGAATCACCTAAAGCACGTGCTAAAAATTCAGATTTCTCAGGACCTCTCTGGATCTGGAGTAAACCCAAGAATCTTCTTTTTAAATAAGTGGGTGATTTTCATAATCTACCAGGCTTTGGGGGGTGGGGGGGGGACACAACCATTGTAGGTAGCCAGGACCCCGTCTGACACTACACTTTAAACTGTAGGCACCAGTTTATCTGCGCAAATTCCGCGAAGGCCATGCTATACGGTGTTGAGAGCTGGCTGTCTCTAAAAATGACCTTAAGATACTGGGCAACCAACCCCTCCAATTTCTTATTATTCTAAGCCCCTACCCCATGCCCCCTGTTACACCCTCTGGGGTCTTACTGCTTTTGGCTGGAGCGGTGGGGTAGATGGTGTGTACGATTCCATAACTAAGACTGAAAAGGTGAAGGATACAGTCCTTCGACACCAAATAAAGCTCTCCTAAACATCAGAGAGAAAAGAGAACAGCAGCTATTTTTTTATTCCAATTTTAAAAGAGGGGTCTATATATATATATTACTTGTCAGTGCTAACCCTGCAATGTAAGTGTGAGTCAGTAACTCTGACATAAATGATGATTTTGCATCTTTTTCAAAACATTTGACTCATCTTTTGTTATTAATATGGAAAGTTCCCTAGAAGTTTCCCTCATTACCGATTCAAATGCCAAATGATAAGAGAGACAAAGCAGTGCTGTGTTGTCTACTCCTACCTGGCCTTCTCACCACCCAGTAGGTCAGGACTGGGAGATGAAAGGGCTATTTCATTTGCAATTTTAAAGATGCATATATAAACAAAGGCAAATTGCATTTCCAGACCAACTGCAGAGGCCAGCAAAGAACCCAACTAGTGGGAGAAATGAGTAAAGGAGTTGACTACAAAATTAGCATTTACTTGAAATCCCAATCCCCTGGGTTTCCTAAGCTAAATGATTTCTGGGTTTCTGTACCCTGTTTTGCTAACTATTTTAAAAATGGGATTATGAAAATGCCAGTTGTCCTAGTAAATTCTGTCCCAGTGGCCCTCTCCCCTTCATCCAAACTGGAATGGAGGGTAAAGGCAAGTATTTTGCTCAACACACACTCAGAGAGTAACTGCAATCAACATTGATTTACCCTTGGACAGATGAGTCGCCTCTCTTTCCATTTTCCTTTCGGTTGCAAGAAGAGAGATCTGGCTGCCTCCAGGGCCAAAAGACTCAACTGTGAAATGGCTGGGTAAGAAAATCCTTCTGACAGACACCCAGATAAGAGTCAGCCAGCCTCCTCTCACCCCTCAGACTGACTACCACCAGCGACTGGCTTTATTCCCAAGGACGAGGGTGTAAAGAGAGCTGGACGGTGTAGCAATTGGGTCAAGACAGTAAGAAACCTTCCTCCCCCACTTCTGGAGGGATCCGCGGGAGCCATGGCCACACCCAACTCCTCAGCAGTCTGGGACAGGCACTCTGCTGGAACTTATGCTCCACATTCCAGTGATCCAACACAGGTCCATACTTTAAAAAGTTAGGGAGGGCTTGCTCAGCGAGTCCCAAATCACCAAGGAAACTCTACAGATTCAGTGACAGTTCTGAAAAGAAGCATCCCTATCATTGCCTCTTGGAGCGGGGTAACAGGATGGGAACTTGCTTCAAGAACGATATATCCAAACGAGAAAAAGGATCCAGCCACCCTTGGAGCTGCCCACCACCACCATTACTCAGGATATTTAAAAACTGCACACGGACTCCACATGACACCATCCTCACCTAATGCTGGGGGACAGTGGGGCTCAACTGGGGAAGTTTCTCAGCACAGTTACATACCCACCCACCATCCCCGAGGAAACCTCTCAGTCCCTCTCCTGTTGGTCAAGGCAGAAACCAGCAGACAAGAGATAATTATGTAGTTCCTCAGCTTACTGGCAAGGCCAGCTCCCAGCCTGCTACATCATTCAGGTTTATCAAATGTGGTCATGGTTAGCACAGTCTCAAACTCCTGATTCAATTAAGAAACAGTTAACCTTAGGGAACATAGCATCACTAGGGACCCGACCCTCAGACTGTACATATTGTGTTCTTTTCGGGGGGGCGGGGGGGGGGACATGCAAAAGACATGTGATTTGAGGGTCATTTTGAAGAAGAAATTAAAGAAGACAGATCCACTTTGTCCCACATGATTCTGAGGCCCAACACCACAGGAGCCTAAGGGCCCTCTCCTGTGGCCTCTCTGAGAACGCACCTCAGTGCTATTTTCCAGGTACCCGAAACCTCCCGAGGCCTGTCCGGCCACACAAACTCCACCCAGTCTCCTCTGGAATGTGCCACACCCTCCCTGCACAAACTGAGCCTGTGACCGAAGGAGACAGTCTCTCCTGCCCCTCCCAACGTCTCCCCACCCCCATAGCTCGGTGGGATCCCACCCGCAAAATTCATTTGAATTGCCTGCCAGGTGGGAAGCTGCTTCTGCATTTTCTCCAGCCTCCCCCACGGGCCCCCAGGTCTGGGCTCGGGAAAGGGAGGATTCTTCCAGGCCTGCTGCCAACAGTCCAGAGAGCCACCTCCTGAATATACTACTCCCAGCCCCATTAATAGCAGAGAGGTCACTGAACACATCTCCCCTTGCACACGCACACACACACACACACACACACACACCCTTGCATGCACATCAACACCACACTCACGCCTCACCCTGGAGAGAATTCAATCCCAGAGAAGTATAATGCTCACAAGCGCTGCACACCAACACCATCTGCCCCTCGGAGCAGAGACCGACTAAGCGCAGAGGAGTCCCCAGGAGCCCTGCCCACCTGCCATCTCGTCCACCATGCCTTCACAACTGTCAGAGCCATGCATGCCTGCAGTGCTGCTGGTTCCCATGCCCCCCCCCCACCGCCCGAGTCCCCAGGAGAGGTTTCAGGACCACCACCCCACCCCAGAGGGAGACAATGCCCCTACACATTCCTGCTCTGTTTCGCAGGGGGCCATAATTACCGTCCGAGCATTCTTCATAATACCAGTCTAGTTCATAATAATCCGCTTCAATAAATTTCTGCATAGTCAGTATTCTCGCAGAGGAAAGAACGGACTTCACAGCGCCATCAACATCAAGTAAAACACTGCCATGCTTCCCTGCCCTTCCAGAACACTGGGCAGAAGAGCATCCTGAAACACACCGGAATTAAGCCGTGCATTCTTAATGCCAGTCTGCAGCCGAAACAGAAAAGAGGCCCTGAAAAGCAGAATTCTGGTGGGGCGAGGACAGGAGGGGCAGAAAGAGAGGCAATTTGCAGAGCTATCGGAGCCCCCAGCAGCACTGCTAATAAGGCAGCAGCCGCCAGCCGCCCTGAATGGGAGTATCCGTTATCGTCCTATCCAGACTCGAGGAGGGTGACGTCAGGGACACACACCACCACCGGGAGGTCTCACTCGAGCCTCGCCTCCTGCTCTTGCCTCCCGCTCGCTGATCATCTTTCAATCTAACAGTTGCCATAGAAACTGGCCAGCTCTGAAAAATGATGCAGAGATGAAGGAAATGTCTTCCAAGGATGCTGGGAGTAGGGGCTGGGAGGTGCCACCCAGGGAGAAAGGAGGGTGCGGGCAGGTGGGGGCCGGGGGTCTTGCCACCATCATCACTTCCAACAAACCTAAGGACAAGAATATCTGCTGGGTTCTGGGCCGCTACGGAGTCTGCACTTGAAAAATGCCACCTTCTAAAATCTGCAACCATTACTTTTGGTTTTCTTTCGCCAACCTGATTTAATACATTAAACACCTTTCCTTAACATTTTTGACCACCACCTAAAGAAAATGTAAATTACTCAGAAAATGGAAATGTTTTCATTGAGATGCAGTTCTGCTCCCCTGCTCATGCCTTTGCTCAAACTTCTGGGAAAACAGCCTGCAATATACAAACAGGGGAGAACGCCATCACAAAGGGGCCCAGGCAATGCGATAGGCTGTTTCACGGACACTCACGTGTGTGATCCAAGTACAAACAACAGTAGGCAACAGCCAACCTGCAAAATGGTGTGGTTGCCTCTAGGGAGGAAGGAAATGGGGGCTTTGCAACTGTCCTTATAAATGCATCGGTAATGTGCTATTTCCTAAAGAAAAAAAAATGGAGTTACCATTTATTAGTTCTAAGTGTTTGGTATGTTTTAAGTATCTCATTAAAATGAGTAATGGATAATTAGACAGATTTTGGGCTTACTATAGGTAACTCCATCCCTTAAACCAGGGTTTCTCAACCTCAGCGCTACTGACATTGAAGATCAGATCCTTCTTTGCTGTGGGGGGGGGCTGTCTGGTCGTTGCGGGGGGTGGGGGGATTAGCAACACCCCTGG
The DNA here is from genome assembly GCF_004348235.1 of Phoca vitulina. Taxonomy (NCBI): domain Eukaryota; kingdom Metazoa; phylum Chordata; class Mammalia; order Carnivora; family Phocidae; genus Phoca; species Phoca vitulina. Next base: position 42,502,262 of record NW_022589713.1, read on the forward strand.
CTTCTAGCCACTTAGATGCCAGGAGCATCACCCTCTCTCTCTCTCTCTCTCCTTGTCGATGTAAGGACCAAAAATGTCTCCAGACACTGCCAAATGTCCTCTGGAGGCAAAAATCTCTCTCGAAAACCAATGCCCTAAAACAAAACTACCTACAGAACCTCGCCAGCCTGTTGGCTGAATACTGTAACTATCTGCTGGTGTCAGCAGCAGCATTGGCTTTGATGGGTTTTTCTCTTAATTTGCTACTCAAGACCATGTAATTTGTGAACGAGTAATAGTAAAAGGTCTCTTTTCCACTACCGAGAGGGCATGCTCCTTTCCTTCTACAACGACCGAACAGGGACAATTTCCCTTTATTCTTCCAGCTGCCTATGGTGCCTCAGTTAACAAACGTGGAGACGTCTGTCTAGGGCAGGGCTTCCAGGAGTTAATGTGCCTTGGAAGCACCCAGAGCTCCGGCTAAAATGCAGATTCGGATACAGCAGGTCCGTAGCAGGCCCAAAATTCTGCATCTCTAACAAGTTCCCACAGGACGGCAATGCTGCTGGTCCCCAGACCACAGTTTCAATGGTGAGGTATGTCAATAGGATGGATAGATTGGGGAGGGTAACATACACAGTGTGTGTGTGTCTCTCTCTGCATTTGAGTAAAAAAAATTTTTAAGAAGAAAACTATGTTTTTGTGTGTATATATGTATATATACACACACATATATATATGTTTATAAACATACATACACGCATAATTACAAACCCTATATATAGACTCTTGGGCAGAATCTGTACTATGTATAGATAGATCTATCTCAACCTTCCTAAATCATGGGAAGCAGATAAGCCTTTAACGCTGTGCTGTGAGGTCCCCAGAGCTGGCTTCCTGTCCCCTGGGTAGGTTCCAGAAGCTTCTCCCAGCTCCAGGTACCCCTTCCTTACTTCAGGGCCCTGTGCTTTTACCAGGCCGTGCCTGCCCACCAGCACAAGATGCTACAAGCAGTTCTTCCCACTTGGCCCAGCCTGCACACTGTGAGAGCATGTCCTGCCCCGAGTGGAAAGCAGGGTTCCTGCCTCTTTAGCAACATCAAATAGCAGAACCTTCTCAAGTCTCAGAAGGGGAAAGGAAAGTTAAAGGCAGCTGGTGATGAATCTTGGCTCAGGCTGTAAACAGGCTTTTGAGAAAGTTTGGAAGACGTACAGTGCCAGGGAATGGTACTGTCTCTGGTCACGCTGTTTCCCAGCTGTCATCTACACCCTGGAGGACCTACACCCCTCCCCACCCAATTCCAAATTTTTCCTGGGCAACGTAGAGAGCAGACCCCATGCCTCCTTCACCCACTTTAATCCCTGCCCTTCCCTCTCCCTGACCCCAACTTAGATACACATTTAAGATTTTCTAGGACATCTGCCTATTTAAAGTCAGCAGCCAATGATTTTAATTCCGGCTATACCTGCCCCCATTATCTGAACATATCTCTCCCTCTGGCCCTCTTATCATGTCTCTCTCTGGCAAGGACAGCACCTCTCGACAGGCCCACAGCAAACCCCCACGTGAGACGTGAGCAAAGGCTGGTGCCCCAAGGTCTTCCACGGTTAAAAGTTCCTTAGGGTGGGGGGTGCATGGGTGGCTTAGTCGGTTAAGTGTCTGCCTTCGGCTAAGGTCATGATCCCAGGGTCCTGGGATCGAGCCCCATGTCAGGCTCTCTGTTCAGCGGGGAGCCTGCTTCTCCCTCTGCCTGTAGCCCCCCCTGCTTGTGCCCTCTCTCTCTCTCTCTCTCTCTCTCTGAAATAAATAAATCTAAAAAAAGTAAAAATAAATAAAGTTCCTTAAGGTGTTTCTAAAAAGATGATTCTAGGCCTCCAGTCAACAATTAACAGATTCCTCAAATATCAGCACGCTCAACAGGTTCAATCCACTATGTCTGGGGGAAAGAGTCCAATATGAATTTGCAAAATGAAGATGTAATAAACGAACAGGAAATGCAAACTCTGTAAAGCATCACAGAAAGTCAGATGAGGGTAGAGACCATTTAAAGAAAGTCATGGCACATTTCCTCCCGCACTATAAATTTTTAAAAATACTTTATTCCTAACACATCATCATAAAGGCAAAAAATAATGGATGGATGGATGGATGGACATACAGACAGACGACAGGCGGACTAACAGGCACTTTAATTTCATAGTTAAGAGTGCGGGCTTTTGAAGTAAGATGGCCTGAGGTTTGGTCCAGGCTCCTCATCCACCATCTCTGTGACCTTCTTAGACACCTGAGTCTTATCTCTGAAATGAGGTGATTATAATACCTGCCTCAGAGTCAAGGCGAGGTTTTAATTAATTAATTAATGGACGGCAGAGCACTCAGCACAGTGCCTGGGACAAAGTGAGTTGGCAATAAATATTAGTTTCCGATCATCTTCAGCACTCAAATTCTTTAAAAACATAAATAAGCCAGTACAGGCAATTAAAAAGAGAGTACAATTCTCTAAGCTATAATTAGGGAAATGGGTAGAATCGTCATGTCTTGGCTTGTCCCCGCATAATTAATGAAAAGGCACTGAGTTCACAGTAATAAGCAGTAATAAGCGAGAGTGACAGTTGGTGGGAGGCAGGGCAGGGGACGCATTTCTAAACAGTAATATATTACTGAATACAACTTACATCAAGTGCAAAGACTATACATATCCAATTCATGTCTTAAGAAAATGGGAAAGAAAACAGTGTGTATCAACAAGTACAAAGGAAAGAGCATCATTTGTGGGTGACCTCCATGGGCTTCAAGCAAGATTCAAAGTGAACACCTACACCAAAACTCCCATTTTATAGGCTCAGAAGGATAAAGCAATCCATCCGCAGCTCTGCGGAGATGGTGCTGAGGTTAAGATCCAGGTGTATACCTGCCTTCAAATCCACACTTTCCTCCAAGAGTCCCATGGCCCCGAGGGTCCCAGCCTTCCCTTCCCACCCACCCACCCCCACCCCCAGCTTCCTGCAGCTGAAAAAGCAAGCTTCCCCCCCACCCCAGCCCCGGCCTGGGCTGCCCCCATCACCACCCCACCCTGGGAGAATCAGGATGAGGGACAGGTCCCAGGAGCAGCCCCAGAGAAGCCACCTCTCACTCACCCTCATCACCCAATACCATTTACGATACGCAGGCTGCACACCAGGCAGCCAGCACTTTCTAGCTCACTCATTCCTCAGACCCTGCTACCTAATCACCAGCCCCCTCGCGGTGCAGATGAGGACAGGGGACCCAGAGAGTTTAAGTCGCTTGTCCAGGACCACTCAGCAATAAGAGCATCTGGATATAAATTGGGCATGGTCCACCTCTAAAGTCTTCCCCACTTGATAATTAAGAAAACATCCAAGGATTATTTACAAATTAAATGTGAAAGGAAAAAAAAAAAGGGAGACAAAGGAGATAAAAACTCAAGTTGGCATCTCACAGCAAAAACAAATTGTGGGGGTACCTGGGTGGCTCATTCGGTTAAGCATCCCACTCTTGGTTTCGGCTCAGGTCGTGAGATCGAACCCCAAGTCAGGCTCTGGGCTCAGCAGGGAGTCTGCTTGAGATTCTCTCTCCCTCTCCCCCTGCCCCACCCACTCAGGCTCTCTCTCTCTCTCCCTCAAATAAATAAATCTTTTTTAAAAATTGTGAAGTCTTTTTTTTTTTTTAAGAACAAAATAAAAAATGATCACAAAAGAATTAAATTGAAAATATCAATGGGACTTTGTGATACTAAAAAGAAATCCTATTTCCAGCTCTGTCAAGAAAGTGGCCCAGCAAGGATACTACTCCACCCATGACCAGCAGGTTAACATTCTGGTGTCCAGCTTTGGGTGAAATGTCAACAGGGCTCCTTGGAGAGCTGCTAATTCCATGCCTTGAGGCAGGAAAAATCAAGATCCACCTACAACCGCGGGCATGCAAGAAAGCAAAGATGGCTCCACAAGGTCTTCGGGGTAGAAGTGATAAGGCACAGAAGCCAGCTTAAAAGGACAGTCAAGGGCCAGGTTGTGACAATTTGAACATCAGAAACAGAATACAGTTAATGACATTTAAAGGGAATAAGTTGAGTCTGTAAAGGCCGTGACGATCAGGGAATGCCAAGACTAAAAGGGCAACCAAGTGAATGAAGCAACTGATATATAAAGGAAAGAAGATAATAGGAAGATATTTTTAATCCATCTTAAGAAGTAAGGGGAGGGTGGGCGTGTATGACTGTTCTGTATCTGCCACTAATATCTTGTGTAAAGCATGACATGAACATTTCTCTAAGTAGGGTGGCTATGAATAAGCCAACCGGATATGGAATGAGGAGGCAGGTAGGAGAACAGAAAGGCCTGACGCCGTGGTCACAGACTACACCCGGGCAGGAGGGTCAGGTCCCACGTTGCGAGGTGAGCTGTATGTTCGCTTTTGTAAGCACTTAAGAGAATCAAATAGATTTGGTCTGCAGTGTTAGGGGAATCTAAGGCATACATTTGTGATGAGATGTAACTGTTTAAAAGAACTTAACTTCTGAGTTTCTAATTAATTAGTTCTGTGAGCATATGAATTAAATATCCATGTACATATGAATGATTTTCTATATATACCTGAACCTATACATATATGTATACATAATTTTGAATAGTTATTCAATACATTTAAAAGATGAGTAAACACTAACAATGAACAATTAAAGCACAAATAATGCAGTTATGAGTTTGCCCCAAAGTATCTGACGTCCCGGCACTCGCCACATGCCACTTTCCTTCCTCCGTGCCCCCCGGTGATCGGCACAGGCCACGCGCTGCCACCCACTCAAGCAGGTGGGTATAAGGATGGCTCCCTGCGTGCTTCCCTCCTGCTAGGAAGGAGAACCACTCGACGGCCCCAATCCCCTCTGGAACATGCTCCCAGTCTCTAGGGCTTCCCTCCCTTCAGGAAATAGTGCGGCTGGCCTTCTGTCTGTACCCAAAGGAGGCCAGGAGCCTAAAGACAGAAAAATGGGCTTCCTGGCCTTCCATTCCAGACAGGGCTGCTGGGGCTCGAGTAAAACACAGCCTTACAAGCAGACCTTCCCTGCACCTGCTACAGAGAGGATGCTTCTGGGGAGCTCTCTTTCCGATCTTTAGTTTTTAAAACATGGCCACTGCCAGTCACCGAGCTCCTGCGGCAGAAGGCAGGCTGCTAGCAAACAGCTTGCTGTCAGCTACCCCCCTCCCAAACCATCTCCACCTCATTGCAGGCACAGGAAAAGCAGGCGCCCATGCCACCTCCAGGGTTCTCTGGGGCAGAACAAAGCCTGGTTTTCAGAGACACATCCAAAGGCAGGGAGATGGCATTCAGCAGGGCACCGCCGAGCCAACGTGCAGCCGACCTTGATGCAGTTACTAAAATCCGAGAAGGACACGGAGAAGAAACAGCTCACATGTGTCCCACAGTTCCCAGTTTGCTTGCTGCAGCCTTGGGGGGCTGCATGGGGCATTCCACTCCTGGGACCGGCAGGTCACGGGGCTGGTGTCACAGGCTTCAAACACAAACCAGAAGCTCCACCGAACCCCGACTCTGCTCCTGCTGTGACTCGGAGCCTCTCTGGCCTGAGCGCATCCCCCAGGAGGAGCCAACGGGGGTGCGAGCTGAGCTGTCATGTCAATTTCCCACCTGAGTCTGTTCCAACTTTGTCTTAGACGTGCTGGAGTGACATGAAAAGGAAAACAGTCAATCTGTACAGAACTGCTTGCCAAGCATTTTTGGTCTTAAAAGAAAAGATACTCAGATTGGAATCTGGTTTGATGAGAAAAAAAAAAAAAGCTGGCAGGTGGCAGATGCAAGAGTAAGCTCAGGGGCCACGTGGGTAGACTGCCCGCTGGGGAGGAGTCCCTGGCGACCCTGCTGACCGGACCCTGCGCCCAGAGCTGCAGGTGCTATCAGGCAGGTCCTCCAGCTCCCCTGGGGCCTGGGCCCACACCGGGCTGGGGACGCTGTGACCAGGTGTGGCTCATGCGTGCGGAGTGCCCAGGCAGCCAGGGCCGCTCTGCTCCCACCCCTGCCCCTGCAGACACCTGGGGAGCTAACAGCAGTGCAAATGGGCCCAAGGAAGAGTCCACTCGTGTGAGGGATGAGCAAGAGAGGGGAGCGGGCACAATCCAGGGCTCATTTGGATGCTCACCTGGAAACAACATGGCCCCCGGTCTTGGGATGGCAGAAGGACATGGCCAAAACGTGGGTGTTTACAGGACAGAAATTCAAGGCAACTATTTATAAATATATTGTAATGTACGCATTTTGCTATCATTTTTGTTGGCAAATGAAAATGAGAAGTTTTCCCTGGCCGTAAGATCCCTTTTCAGTCCCCAACACATCCTCCACCCCAACCCTATAATTTATCTTTCCTCCCCTCACTCAACCCCACCCACCACACACAATACCTGGGTGAGAACAGATCCCCAGGGTTCCACAGGACACCCTTCCCCCCACATTTTCTCCTATGTCACCACCTCATGTAACTATTAACTCCCCCCCCCCCCGCCTTTCAGAAAGTCAGCACCGGGTGTTACTTATCCATTTCATTTGTCTAGGCTCAGAGCATATTGCAGTGCCTCTATTTTTGCTGCGCTTAGGATTTTAATCAGACGAAGGCGATCTTGGGAAGGTGGCAAAAACCAACATGATCTCTGTATTCCGTATGTGTTTTTTTTGTTTGTTTTTATTTTAAAAAAGGAGAAAAACTTTAACTTAAAAACATATATTTTTTCATTTTCTCTTAAGAAGGATTTATTAAACACTTATTTAACGAAAGGCACTGGGCGGAGGGCTTTGGCCCATTCAAACACAAGGCAGACGTGGGCTCTGCCCCCTTGGGATTTACTCAGTGGATACGGAAATTATTTGCAACAGCTTGTAGCCTTTTAGAACATAAGCCTTGCAGAGATCTAAATCTTAATGAGAAAAGTTCTAGGCAATTTAAAACGTGCTTAGAGAATTAGGCTAATATTTCTAGTGTTCTGAGAATTCTTTAAAATTTTCCCTAGAATTATCACCTGAGAGCAATAATAGCATTTTTATTTTAAAAAAAGCAAACACTACCTTTTTTTTTTAATTTATGAAGCTGGTTTTACTTTTTAACAATTTCTTAAAACTGAAAATTAAAGTCCCAAGTCTCATAATTCCTATTATACAATACAGAAAAAATACTTTAAAAGAAAATGCAATAAAACAAAAACAAGAAATAACAATAATAAAAGAACTTTGTCCTGGGATACCTTTGACAAAAGAGTAAAAATTAGCTCTCAATGACATATTTTGGAGAGTCACAGAATGTTTAATGCTGACTAATTTCCAGATAGTAAATCTGAGTCCCAAAGAGGCTATGAGATTTGCTCAAGGTCACACATGGAGTTGGCAGATGAGGGAGGCGAGGCCCTCTAACACAGGGCTGACTGCTGGGTCTCTCACAACTTGTCTTCTCTAAGAACCACTCAGAAGAGGAAAACCTTCACCATATAGGGAGGTTACGTAAACCTCAAATAGACATCCCCTACTCCCACACAGATTAGCTGCATTTCTCAATCCTAGCTAAACTTCTAGAGATAACATACATTACCGTTCTCTCTCATGAAGCTTTAGGTGATCTCTGATAACACTTTGAATTAAAAAATACACATGCGCGCACACACACACACACAATTGAGTACTTCAATCGTATTCTTCAGGCCATTACTTATTGTCATTTTCCAAACATTCATTAATGGGTAACAACCTGTACAAGCCAAGAAAAGGGTAAGACACTCTTCCTCAGGTGTCTTGTAAGAAAACATGTACGCCGTGTTTAGACTTCTTAAAGACCAAATACGGTGTTTTCAGACAAAGTACTCCTGAGTACTACAGAGCCAGATTCTTGGAAATAAAAAGATTTGGTGAAAGATGAGAAGATCGTAAATCAGAGCATAAAATGCTGTCTATTTTAAGTACCTCAAAAGTACATAAGACCTTTTCAAACCAGATAATAAGGCCTGGGCTGCACAGTTGGTCCAGCTGGGCTCAGACCCTGTTTCTTGCCCATCCTGTGTGACCCTAGGTTGGGTCCCTCTGAACCTCGGCCTCCTCGTTTTAAAAATGGGGATAAGAATAGTCTCCACCTCTGAGCACTGCAGGGGGACTCAAAGTGCCCAGAATGTAAAAAACACTCAATGGATGTCCTTTTCATTTATCATTAAGCACCATCATGTACAAACCATCAGCAGAAATTAGAGATGAAACCCAAAAAGAATTCTGAATCCAAAGAATGAGGGATCCACCAGTCTCTGAATCTGCTGACCATTCTTAGGTGAGGAAAACATCAGGAAGTTTATGAATTCTAAGCACCTCATGGAATGATGCCCTACTCATCCACTCACTCAACATTTATTCCTTAGGGTTCCTAACGATTTCATGACTCAGTATATGCTCACCAAGAATGGGCTGCTTTTCTTGCAGTGAGTTAATATTCAATCTAAGAGTAATAATATAGTTCAAAGAATCTTAAAAATTGCCACATTTTCAAGCCGAGTAAATTTCTAGAAATATACTTGAAGGAAATGTGCTGGGTTCACACATACTGATGTAGAAGGGTGTTCGCTGGTGTGTTATCTGAGGAAAAATTAGAAACAGCCCAGATTCCCAATAACAGACCAATGATTAGATATAAGTGATGGGATATTAAGCAATAATGAAAATTGTGCTTCTGAAGAATTTTAACACCATGGGGAAATGGTCAATGTATATAATTAAGTAAAAAAGCATTATTGTCCCAGATACGTAATATATTTGTTGGAGGAATAAAACCACTTAAAAATATCTCACAAAAAAATGAGAAGTGGTTGCCAAGTTAGTCATCTTTTTGTCCTAATTTTTGCTAAATTATCTACAATCAGCACACTTTTATGACCAATGGATATATTATTTTTAAAACTTCACTCCCTTTAAAGACTGTTTACATTCACTAAACGGCCAGGCACTAACGCCTGAGCAATGGAGTCAGCTCCATGATTCTGTCAAACAGTGACAAGCATCCGTGCTTTTTCCACCCTGAAAATCAGAAATGGATGCTATCTACCAATGCCATGCCACCAACAGAGGGTCACAAAACTTTTAACTTAAAAAAAAAAAAGAAAAGAAAACCGAGGTCCAAAGAGGTTCCATGACTTGTGGCGACATTAACAAGTTCACTCAGGACCAGGACTGAGACACGAGCGGAGCATCTGTGGATGTAGGAGAGGGAGAAGGTGCCCCTGAGGACGGAAAGGACAGGACGTGGCACGGGCTGTGGCCTCCGTGCAAATCAGGCAGCTGGTAAGAAAGATGACAAACCCGTGCTCAGTTTCCGGAAGCCTCTGGAAATGCCTCCTGTGGGCGGAGAGAGATGCAGAAGCCGCCTCCAGAAAGGCAACAGCTAAAGCAAAGGAGGTGGGGGAGGCAGGAGACCCCGAGACAGGAGACTGACAAGTGTCCGCCGTTAAGCAGAGGAAGGAGAAAAGAGATTTACCAAAAATGAACAGGAACAAGCCAGACCAGAGAGGCCTGGTCCGAGGAGAGGCAGAACTACAGCACTGCTGGGGACGATTCAACTGCACATGGAGGTGCCACAGCCCCCAGAGAGCCCGTGGCCCCCGGAGAGCCCGCCGCCCGCCCGCAGACAGACCACTGTCTCTCCAGCCTGGCCGTGGGGGCTCGTAGGAATCGAGCTCTTTTCCCTACCAAGGGTCATTTGTGTTTGTTCCCAAACCCGTCCGTGTCCGTTTTGCTTGTTAATGTAATGACACAGTTACGTTTATTATTTCATGAGTCGCACAGAAAAAGAGCTGTTTCTATGAAAGCGAAGTTTAATACCTTGAAAGACTAAATTAAGGATTAAATGGCCAATTCAATTTGGATACACAGTTGCACTATATCCAAAAAAAATCAGTTAACAAAGAGGGGATCACGGACTTCGAATCCAGTGTGTGTGTCCTAGTGGACTCATAAGGTAAAGCGCTTAGGAGCACTAGCCCGGCCAACAGGAAGCACTCCCCAGAGATGACTCGTTATTATTACTGCTTGCATTATCATGATGGGAGCAGACAGATGAGAGCCATGACCGTAGCAAAAAGGAAAGGGAGGGGGCACCACAGATGGGCGCTCCAGGAAGGCTTCCTGGAGGAAGGCTCTTCTGAGGAGGGCACATTTGGGCTGAGAATCAGAGATCAGGAAAGAAAGGGGAGGGAGGGAGCCTCTGCGAGGCAAGCATGGGGCGTCCACAGTGGGGCTGGTGCACGGCGATGGGGGAGGGTGCAACGAGGCCGGCAGCAGAGAGGGCCAAGAGCAGGGCTCTAGAAGACCCTGCCTTTGATCCAAAGAGCAGGGAGAAGCAAAGGAGCAGCATAACCCCAGGGGATCTCAAGAAAAGACCAGCCGGGCTGCTGATACAAAAGAGAATCGCAGAGAAGCAAGGTGGATGCAGGCGAGCAGGTACGGCAGCCCAGGGACGGGATGGCACGGCTTCGTCCACGCCGGTGGCCGCAGGGTCAGAGAAGGGGTCCGAGATGCACGTGCACGAAGAATTAACAGAGTCGGCTGATGGCCAGCAGGACACAGAATTGGGGTAAAGCATGTCACATTTCTCAAGACAAATGTGTAAGGATGGGGGGGAAATGTTGACAGTAGACATGCTAAGCCAATGACTGGGAATAGGAGCCTGGAGCCAGGAGGGAGGAAGGGGAGTCAGAGGTGGGCAGAAATTGGCGGGTTGCGAGCACGGAGCTGGGAGGGGGAGAGTGTGCAGAGAGATGCCCGCAGGGCATGCCCACATTTCCAGCAGGACCTCACAGTTACGGGCTTCAGATGACCACTTCCAGAAGAGAGGCTTGTGAGGGCTTATTTTTTAAAAAGCGCTCTCAGTTCATCAGGGTCGACGGCCACCGATTTAGAAGCTCAGAAGAAGAGGGAAAACCGGTCAAAGAGGTTGGAAGGACAAGCCAGAGAGACAGGAGGAAAGTCGAGGAACAGGAACGGCAAGTGTCCAGAAGGGAGTGGCCACTGTGTCACGCCTGCTCCAGGGGCACCAGGACCTCCAGGGACGGCTGGGTAGAGACGCTGGGGTCCAGCCCACGCTCTGGCCCGTTAGACCCCCTGCAGATGCTCTGGGCCTTCATGCCTCGTCCCGAGCGGACTCCGGCTGCCTTGTGATAGTCCTAGGGTGGTAAAGTGTAACACAAAGGCTCGTACAAACAATCGTGACGCCTGGGACCATGTGGACACAAGTGAATGAACACAGTGGAAATCGGCGTATGATATCGACTGTGGGCTCCAGTCCTCCCTGGGCACAACTCCAGAGTGCGGGGTAAGGGGCAGGGGGACCCGTCCATGACCCCTAGCCCGTGGAAGGCCGGCACCGTGCATAAGCCTAGTGAGGCACTTTGCCACAGGCCTCGGGTGCTCCAGCAATGGTCTTTCATTTTGTTGTTGTTGTTGTTGTCTAAATTAAACTTTAAAAAATTAAAATGGGGGCGCCTGGGTGGCTCAGTTGGTTAAGCGACTGCCTTCGGCTCAGGTCGTGATCCTGGAGTCCCGGGATCGAGTCCCGCATCGGGCTCCCTGCTCGGTAGGGAGGGAGTCTGCTTCTCCCTCTGACCCTCCTCCCTCTCATGCTCTCTGTCTCTCATTCTCTCTCTCTCTCAAATAAATAAATAAAAAATCTTTAAAAAAATAAAAATAAAAAAAATAAAAAATTAAAATGGCACAGGACCTGGTAGAATATGCAAGTTCCCAGACCCCACTCACTTCTCCCACATGAGCAAGGCAAGCAACTCAGTGCAGGATACCAGCAGAGGCCTGGAGGGCTTCCTGCGTGGGCCCAAGCCAGATGCAGAGTCCCTGCTCCGGTAAGGGAAGAAAATCCGTAATCCAGCAGATGTTTTCACTTCCTCAGCCAGAAAACCTCAGCTGGAACTCAAAGCTTTAAGTCAAGCTCACAAAGGATTATAGGTGCATCCCAGGCGCTCAGTGAATACTTGTTGGCTGATTCATTAAGATTAGTTTATAGTGAAAGCAAACAATAGAACAATGTCTTGAAACTTGTTTGCTTTATAACCTTCTCTTCTCCTTAGGAAAAAGATTATTCCAGGGAAAGTCAGAGGTGAAGTGGTCAGAGAATCCTACGCCCTTGAGACACAGAGAGATTTCTTTTCTTGACCCAATGCTCCTTAACCAAAAAGCTACAGAGAGCAGGCCCTGGAAATGAGGAACCAGAAGGAGCCAAAGCTACCTCTATACCAACACAGCCACCTTCACGTCTGGTGTCTGCAGAAGGCTTTGCGACAAGAAAGGTCCACGGCACGCTCTAGTCATTTCCACCAGAGATGGGCAAGTGTGACCCACAGACCACATGACAGAGGCAAAACCACAGGGAAGGAGGGAGGGAACCTCAAGTGGACATTAAGTTACATCCGGCTAAGTGTCACTTGGGACAGCGACCTTCAGTGGAAAAAAGGTGAATCTTGAATATGTAGGAGAGACGTTTTATAAATAAATAGCTACTGATATTCTCAAACTGAGGGTTTGCTCTTTGTATCTCATTCGGTAAGCTTTATTCTTAAAATATAATTGCTTTCTCGTTGTGCTCTTCTGAGAGAGTAGTTAGGATATGGAGTCAGACCAGACAACCTAAGTCTGAAACTCAGCACCACCACCCCCCACCCCCTGCGCACTGTGTGACTTTGGACAAGCCTCTTAACTTCCCTGTGCCTCAGTGTCCTCCTCAGTGTCCCCCTTTAGGTTGGGGACAGCAAGACTCACTCACTCAGAAGTCACTGTGAGAATTGAATGAGATACATGTAAGGAATTAGGAACAGTGCCTGATACACAGTAAGGGCTAAATGTTGACTATTCTTTCTTCTTCCTAGACCATCTAATCCTAAATGTCCCCTATTTATGGGTACATTTGCTGTGTGAATCATTTTCATGTTCTGTTTGTTTCTCACACTTCTCGGGAGTCAAAAAAAAATCAACCTGTTAAAATTTGTCTGAAAAGGTCATTCTACCACCTGGTAAAGGTAGACACCCAAAGAGGTAGCCACCTCTTCTTAACCAGCCAGGTGAGGGGCTCCTGGCTGGCTCAGTCGGCACAGCATGTGACTCCTAACCTCAGAGTCTTGAGTTCAAGCCCCATGTTAGGCGTGGAAGCTACTTAAAATAAAAAAAAAAAAAAAAACAAGCCAGGGGAGGGCCAGATTCAAAAGGCAAAGCGTCATTTCTCTACTCTGGGAGACAGTCTGTAAGAGAGGGAGCTGAGGTTTACCTCATCTCCTATTATCAGAACCCCTAGGGTACCCCTTTATCCCCACTCCCACCCACAACAGAGAACCACTGCCCTAACTGATGAGAAAATAAATCTAAGAGGTAACAGCTCTGTTACCTTCTCCACACCTCACAACTGATTTTACACACCGGTGAGTCACAGCGCTGTGGCCACTGCATCTCCTGGGTTACGCACCTATAAACAAACAGTGGAACCCAGAAAGGACACCACGCACGGAGCAGGGCTCCTGATCTGTGCCTTCCACCGACCTCTCAGCCAGTTTGGCGAGGCTCACAGACCACTCCTTAGAAGAAAGAGTTGAAAACATAAGATAAAGTACAAAGAACTAGGAAGGAAACCAATTGTATTGCAATGCGGTTATGACAACTTGCAAAGAGACTGTGATAGAAGAGCTTCTTTGTCAATGTATTAAATAACAAGATCTATCGGCACGCCTCATAATGAAGGTAATTTCAAAGCAGTGATGAATAAAGGTGGCATTTCAAAGTATCTGTCTCCACTGCAGCAGGACATGAAAATCTTGATTTCTCTACTGGTGACAAAGTCACAGGGCCTGCTGAGAACACCGTGCTTTGGTTCCTGTGTTCACCGTGAAAAGAAATGTTGCATTTCAGTTAGAAGTTAGTGAAAATAAAGATGTCATGTCATTTCATTTCTTTACAAGTTCACAGATTCCCCCAATTTCCCTCTACAGACTCTTTGGGGGTCCCAGGACCTCCGTTTGAAAGCCCTGCTGAGGAGCGTGCCATATTTAAGAGTTAACCCCAATCGTTCATTTAATCAACAGTTTTAATCAATACCTACTTTGCTCTAAGCACAAGTAACGCAGAAGGAAACACAGAATTAAGGTAAGACTTGGGGGGCGACCATGCTCTAAGAACTTTCAGGGTCTCTGCTCAGCGTTTACTTCGCTTCTTCTAATTTTGGCATAATCTGTGTTGTCCACTGCCAAATCCAATAGGACCTTTTTCTCCCTCTCTTAAATATATAACCAAAAACAGAGCGCACAAACAGAAACAAGCCACAGCGTCTGTTCAAGTCTACTGTTTGCAAGTATCTCAGAAGCTGGAGGTCAGTGCTATGGAAGAAATACTAGGAGCCCTCCATGCTTCCACTTCCTCGATAATCAAACCAGCCCTGCCCAGACTGCAGACATTGCATAGGGATGAAAGGAGCAATTCATATGAAAGTTCTCCGAAGTCCTGCCCGTGGACGGTTCCCATTACACTGTGATTGTAAGTGATTCATCTATGTAAGGACCCAGGAGCCTCCTGTGGCAGAAATGGCCTTGCAGAGTCCCACAGAATCACAGGAGGGTCTCTTAAGGAAGAAGTAGTAACACACAGGGATTTCTGAAAAAACCGTTCTGCTGTGAATTCTACCGTGAAGCAGTCTGAAGGAACCAAAGACGGAACCTGCCAAGGACGTGACTCTGGACACAGTTTTCTATCCAACACCACATCTCTTGGTGTAACAGATACCGTGAGTCAACAAAAGTGACTGCCAAAGAGCTTCCTATACACTACCAGACACGTCAGAAAGTCTAAAGGGCCACTGTGAACACTGGTACAAGTCTAACACGCTTCGTATCTGCCCTGGTGTGGATTATTCTATTTTTATTCCGATCGAAACTGATTACCTGCCGTGTTCACAGGGACTGTAGGATTCTTCTTAGGTATAAACACACAGGTCAGTTTAAACAAAATTCCTTTCTCATTAACATCTAATGGAGAAAAAAGTGAAAACAGACCCAGACACATTCTAAAAGAGAAATTTGTAGTTCCAACTTGTTTATTATAAATGATTTCCCAAATTCAAGAACATTGGAGATCACTCTGTATGGAGACAATAATTACAGAAAACTTACAGATGTTATAAGCTGGTTTTGAACCAAGTTACCGTCAAATAGAAGCAGGATTGCTGTACTTTTTATTTTTGAAGACAACACAATGATACACAGGTATGTAAATGATCTCACTTCCAAAGTGACATCACTAATTTAGACGAGGCTAAAGTTAACTTGAATTTTAAAGTCAGGGTTGTCAAGACAAAGGAGAGCTGGTCTGTCCTACCAACCTCATTGGTCAGCCTTGGTATACGAGTCTTGCTATGTCATATAGATAATACTAAGCAGCCAAGATGTTCCCAGTGCCTTTGGTTTAAATGCAAACTCCTTCCCAGTGACAGTTTCTATGGACTCATATGGTATTTTGGTAAGAGGGGGGAAATGGGAGCATTTTCAAATTCTTCTGTACAGTTAAGAGAAAACTGGTTCAAATGAAAATTTGTACCTGGTCCCCACCACCCTAAAATTTCTATTCAGAATACTCAAAATCAAGGCCTTGTGTGTGGCTGAACCCTACAGCCACATTTCTTGGGGCACCCTTCCACGAATGGCAGGCCGTAAGCCCTGCTAGCCAGTATGAGGTCCCACGTGGGGCCACAGCTAAGGACCACTGGCCGTCACAGCGCTGTCACCAGACGAAAGGGAACTACTCACGGAAGTACTTCAGCGTCTCTTCGATTTGCTCGGTTGTGAGGTCAATGTTGGCATCTGGAGAAATGAGGGGTGTATGGAGCCAGTCGTCGTGGTCATAACCGTAGATGGTGTCGGCTCTTAACTTATAATGGGGCAGCTGCTCCTCCAGCAGGCTGATGATCTCGACTTCCGGAAGGTCGGTGCTGTTGCACACGTCTAGAGAGAAGAAGACAGGAAATGAGAGCCCAGACCTGGTTCTGGCCTGGCGGCTGCTAGCTAACTAACCTCGTGGCCCCAATGGGTGTCTTCAGCTACGTACCCACAGCAGGGAGCAGCCAGATGCGCTCACATCAGGGACCTTCTTCCAATTTAAATTCCATTCTTGAAACGTACAAGACCTACCTGAAACATTTCCTATACTGTTTAGCAGCCCACTTTCTTCAAAGTGAAGCCACAATTCTTTTTTTTTTTTTTTT